>NW_027672887.1:0-188032 GCF_964194105.1 Spermophilus citellus | reverse complement strand
TGGTGTGGGTGGCTGGGCCCTCCCTGATGTGCAAGCTGTTTCTCCTTAGTGCTCTTCAGAGTTTCCCAGCTATATCTCTGCCATAGAGAAGAACTTCCTGCCCAATTTTTCCTGACATTGAAACCAACTTAAAGCAGGATGAATCCTCCTCCCAGATTTCAATTGTCCATCTTACTTTAGCGATGGGAATCATGGTAAAGTTGAACTAGGTGGCAACCGTGAATCAAAGTGTGCTCCTTTGCTGCTGCTGGTATTATTATTTTATTTTGGTATCAGGGATGAAGCCCAGTGGAGTGCTTGACCCTTGAACCAAAACCCTAGCACTTTTCACATTTTATTTAGAGACAGGGTCTCCCTAAGGTGCTTAGGGCCTCTTTAAGTTGCTGAGGCTGGCCTCAAACTTGTGATCCTTCTATCTCAGCTTCCCAAACTGCTGGCATTACAGGTGTGACCACTGCACCTGGTCCACATTACTTCCCCTGTGACTTATGTCCTTCTCTATGAAAGGTGCAGTCTTTCTAATGTAGTTTTCTTTGAACAGCGTGTTAACCAAATACCATCACATTGCTAAGAGTCACAGCTTAGGAGGCCCCTTCATTACACTGCAGGGAAGCATACAGTTTCATCCTGGTCCTGAGCCTCTGGGCTCTTCTGTGATAGACAGGTGTGAGTGGCAGGTGCAATGGCTGGGAGAGGACATGCTGGACAATTTCTATTAGCTCATTTTTATAAAGTGTTCTTATTCACCAGAACTCATTCTAATGTCAATGAGCTATTAACACAGATGTAGCTACATACTTTTTAAGTCACTTACATATTGTATGATACTTAAGTGAATCAGTTTTCTGTATTGGATGTATGATTTGCTGATTCATTATGATGTGATCTGAAATTTAGATGGAGGATAGGCACAGGAATACCAGGGTATCGGAGGCTGAGGCAGGAGGATTGTGAATTCAAAGCCAGCCTCAGGAAATTAGGAAGGCCCTGGGCAACTTAGTGAGACCCTGTCTCAAAATAAAAAAAGAGGGGGTGGCCTTGTGATGTGTATCAATGGTTGTTAAGTCCTGGGTTCAGATCCTGGTAGGAAAAATAAACTCTTTGTTCACAGCTGGATAGATTCAGAAATACGTAATTGCTCCTGGGTCTACACTCTTTTTGTTGTAGAAAGTGTTTGCTCACTCTCCTTCATGCTCTGGAAAAAGGAGACTCATTTTTTTCATGCTGCTACTATGCAGTTTTGCCTTCAGACAAATAAGACTTTCTGGTCATTTTAAATTAACACTGAACTGGGGTCTTAATTTCTGAATATTTTTGAAAACTCCTGATTTCCTCTCATTCCTACTTTTTCTAAAACTTTCATGTTTGCACAACTATATATTTTGAAGTGACACTGAAAATCATTCCTTGAATGCTCTGATTTGCAGATTTAAACATGTTACTGAAAGTTTTACAATGTTGTGTGCTTGCCTTGCACACGTTTTTAACATGAATTAAACACAACGAAAGCAAAGTTGCCATTTCACACAAATGGTATAAGAGAATGCAATTTTAAAACTAAAATTTAAATTTTTTATTTTAAAATATTGTACATAAACGATTATAGTTAAACATAGATGTTTAAGTTATTCTTTAAAGCTTCATCAGTATATATTTTACCTACATGAAACAGTTGTTATAAGAACAGATGTATGTAATTTTATGTATAAAGATGTCAGGGAATAACATCTGTGCCTGTCATCATATATGCCTTGTGGAAGATCTTCCTAGTGTCATTTCTGGGCTTGTCATGGTAGAAAATCTGAATATACTGAATAAGTGAAAGAAAAAAAAATTGTATTTTTTCTGATCACCACATCTGGGAAAAAAAGAACTTTTCCCTAATGGTGTAGAGAATTTCCCTTTTAGACAAACACTGCATGTTCTTACTCATGTACGAGACCTAAAAAGCATTGCACACACTCTCCAAGAAATGTTGTTCCAGCAGATCATTCAACAAATTCTCCAGCATAAATTTCAGTCTTGGGCATTTGATTTCAGAGAAATGTCACCTTGAACTTGTAATAGAGATAACATCTTGTAGAGCTCATCTTTAAGGAATGGGCTGGACATGTGTCCTTTAATTAAAACCTTAAAACACCAACTCTGTTTTAAAACAGCACCAAGTCTGTTTAAAATGTAGTTCCATCTACTAAATTGATTATAAAGTCTTGAAAAGGAAAAAAAATAACTAAGAACTTGGTAATATTTTCAGAATGTTCTAACATAGGCTAGTTATTCCGGCTAGAGGATTAACAACAATGTGACATGTGTAGCCACCTCAGAAAATTCCAAGGACAGATATAAAATTTCGAGTTCTCAGAACAGGATTGTGAAAATGTTCTACTATGTTGGTTTTTCTAATTTTTACTGGAGTTTGAACACAGGAGCAATTAACCACTGAGCCACATCTCCACCCTATTTATATACTTTATTTAGACACAGGGTCTTGCTGAGTTGCTCAGAGCCTGTGTAAGTTGCTGAGGCTCTCTTTGAACTCACATCCTCCTGCCTCAGGCTCCTGACCTGCTGAGATTACAGGTGTGCACCCCCATGTCCTGCAGTAATTTCTTTCTTCTCTTTCTTTTCAGGCAGGGACACAGCTGATCTGTTATTAAAAGGACTGCATTGATTCTCCCAAGTCTTGTGCATGAAGAACTATATGATAATAAGATTAGAAGCCAACATTTCTAGAGAGTTCATTATGTGCCATGACACTTCCAAGGTTGGTAGGCACACTTTCCTTTTTCCCACATAGTCTCTGCAGGATTCACACAACAGGACTCTTTATGTGGACAGATGAGATGACTGGACCAAAGCATCCTAGGGTGCGTAAGAAGAAGCTATCGTAAATGGTAGCTCCAACTCGCAACTTCAACCAGTCCAACATCTGAGTTCACACCAATATTTTCTTGTTTATATATTACAAACATTTGGTCTGGTGGGAAATAAACCAGAGTTAAGATGGTGCTGACATGAAGTAACTTCATGCAGGTCTAATCTGTGGACACTCATGTTTGGGAGGGTCTTGCTTCCAGTTTCTTGCAATCAACCCCCCTGAAATTTGGCCCAATTTGTAGACCTCCTATTATGGAATTGACCAACAAGATCAGAAAAAGGAAAATCAAGTAAGTTTCTATCTTGCCCCAGACAACCTCAGATATGAGGTAATAGGAAGAAAATATATTCTTTTGAGCCGTGACATGACCCCACTTTTTAAAAATCCCTGGTACTTTTAATTTTTAATTTAGAGACAACAAGGTCTCAGGAAGTTTCTTAGGTCCTTGCTAACTTGGTGACATCAGCATTGAACTTGCCATTGTCCCATCTCAGCCTCCCGAGCCACTGGGATTACATGAGTGCACCACGGCACCTGGCTGACAATTCTTAATGTACAAGAAAACTGAAGTATCAATGTGTATGCCGCTGTGGAGGTCCCAGTGAGATTGGAAAATACTGAGATAAGGCAGTGCGTGGAGATGCTTTCTCCAGGGTGTGAATAGAACATAGTATTTTTAAAAATTTTGTCTTGGGGGCTGCCAGGTGGGTAAGTGCACCAGCACCAAGTTATACCTGGTCCTTTTGACTCTGTATTTTGAAACAGGGTCTGATTAAGATGCCCAGACTGGCTTCACCCTTCATAATTCTCCTGCCTCAGCATCCTGGGTCACTGGGAATTCAGGTAGACACCACTGTGCCCAGCACTAGAATTGAATTTTCATGTGGAATAAAAATACAGTTGGATGAATCTTCTTTTTTTCCTTCATGGAAGTGGTGTTCATTTGAGATTAATGAAGGAAGTCAGATTTGGAAAAAAAAGACATTTTTGTGTGTTACTGTGGTCACAATATTTTTCTTTTCCTTATAAGATGAACAAAGCCAACAGACTGTACAGTAATATTCACATAAGAAACACCGTGTACACCGTGACTGGCGTTGGGGTCATGGCCAATGCCCTTCTTCTTCTCGTCCACATCTACTTGCACATTACTGGACACAGACCTAAGCCCACTGACCTGCCCATTGGTCTCCTGGCCTTAATCCACCTGGTAATTCTGCTCATCAATGGCTTCATAGCTTCGGACATTTTTATACCTCAGGGGGAAAGGTGGGATGACCTGACATGTAAATTGCTCATCTACCTGTACAGGTTGATGAGGGGCTTCTCCATCTGTGCCACCTGCCTTCTGAGTGTCCTCCAAGCCATCACCCTCAGCCCCATGGGCTCCTGCTTGGCAAGGTTCAAGCGTAAATCCTCATGTCACAACGTGTGTTTCCTTCTCTTCCTGTGGGTCATCTACTCATCCTTCAGTAGCCACCTCTTCATCTCCATTGCTGCTACCCCTAATTGGACCTCAGACAACTTTATGTATGTCACAGAATCCTGCTCCTTCATTCCCATGACCTTCTTCCTCCGGCACAGCTTGTCCACCCTGCTGACCTTCAGGGAAGTCTCCTTTATAGGAATAATGGCCCTCTCCAATGGATACATGGTGGCTCTCCTGTACAGGCACAAGAGGCAGTCCCGGTATCTCCACAGCAGCAGCCTGTCTCCAGTGTCATGCCCAGAACTGAGGGCCACCCAGACAATCTTCCTGCTCATGAGTTGCTTCATGGTCATGTGCATCTTGGACAGCATTGTCTCCTATGCAAGAATCACACTGAAAGATGATCCAGTATTTTACTGTATCCAGATCCTCTTGACCCATAGCTATGGCTCATTCAGCCCTTTGGTGTTTATTTGTACTGAAAAACGTATAATTGTTATTTTCAGATACATGTGGGAGAAGACAGTAAACGTTTCAGTAGCCAGTGGTGGATAAGTTCTGTTAAGGTGAGAAACTGTGCTGAATTTGGAGTGATTTATGATGACAGTGTGTGTAGAGTCTTTGGTTTAAATGCAATGCAAAGTCTCACTCCCTCTGTTGAACCATCCAGTTGGACATGTGTGGATGACAATTACATAAAAGAAAGCCAAACCATGTGCCTCTCCAAGATATTACGGGGATGTCATGTTTCTCCTGGATCCAATGGGGCCCTGTGAGTTAGATGTCACTTTTCATAACCTGGGTTATTCCAAACTCTTTTTAGATACAGAACAGTTCCAATGCTTCTCAAATATTGCATCATCTCCATTATCTGTATTTTTCCAAACTACCTTTGTAAACATATTTTACCATGAAATATTACATGATCCAGCACACACACTACACACTCACACACACACACGTTCTACATGCAGGGAGTCAAACAGTCATCTCCACATCACTGCTCCTAAAACCATGCTTTAAATATTCAAACATAGAAACAAATCAACACCTACAACCAGAAGAAAATTCTGGAACAATTGGACGCATAGCTGAGTCCTCAAGTTACTCTACTCAGTGAAGCCGGTTTAGTTGTAAAAGAACAAACATTGTATAAATGTACTTAAAGAAGGTGGGAGTTGGAGTGGGCAGAGTGACAGAGCAGGAACACAAGGGTGTCCGGAGACCAAGACAGGAGGCAGCGGGGAGCTGTCCCTTGGTACGTGGAGAACCTCTATTCAGTTAGGAAGTGAGTGCTGTCGTGGGTGGTGGTGACTGTTGTGCAATAATGTGAATAGATTCCAGGCCATTTGCCTAAATGCTGAAAAGTGGTCAGAATGTTTATGTTATATATATTTTATCCTCATAAAAGTGTTTTTAATTATCAACTCAGTTGTGGAAAACATTATTTCTGAAACTATAAAGTAAGGGATAAGACTCTAAACGTGCCACAGGGTCATTTGGTGAGCTTTGAAACATCAGCGCTGATTTGTTACAGTGATGTGAAGATTGGCTTTGAGAGGCTCACTTCTGATCTCAGCTTCTCCCAGGAGAGGTGTTCTCCATGCGGATGCTGTTATGCGCCACTCTGGGCTGCTCAGCCTTCCAAAGACTTTCAGCATCGCAGTGGGTAGCTCCCATGTTGAGGCTTCCTGGGTGAGAGGTGCATGCAGTCAAAATACTAGGTTTAGACAGTAAGTCACACGTGGGAGCTTACCAATCATGACAGCAGTGCTGCAAAAATTACGCACTTGTCACATATTCTATTTAATTAGAAAAATTAGCCAAATATAAAATACTCTCAAATCAAAGGTCTTTATAAAAATGTAAGTAGTAAAGGAAGCAAAGAATATGAGATTAAACATTTTAAAAATGGGAAAAGGAACATAGAAAAGAGGAGAAAAGGGGTCCAAAGGATTACAGGACAGAACAAAGTGGCTGTTTAAGTTATCATGAATAGGTGTTAAGTCTGAATCAATGAAACTCCTCAATCAGTTGATGTTGGGCGGCTGAGATCACAATAACAGCAACACAATCTTAAGGCTGCACACCAAGGTGTAGCTGTAAACCAGGAAAAAGGACCCAAGAGACATGCAGAACATCCCAGCAAGGGTAGAATACACTACTCTGATGTGCTCAGAGCAGCGCTCACAAGAGGACACACACCAGGTCACAAACAAGCCTCCTCGATCTTAAGGACACTGGTATCCTATCAAGTATATCAACAAGCACCATAGAGTAAAGATAAAATTAAAGACTGAAAACTGTCCATCCCAACTAACATGGAAATTAAACAACACAATTTAACCAGTCACGCACGGAGAACTCACAAGTGGAATCAGAAATTTCCTTGAGAAAAAAACAAGGATCAAAGTACCACCTTCTAGAACTTGGGGGTGCATCAGGAGGATGTTGCATAGACATGAAGCAACACATCTCCATTCACAACCAGGTTGAAAAAGAGAACCCTAGACACACACAACCTCGGAACACTGAGGTTGGAAAGTGGAACAAAGCAACTATTGATGGAGGAGAGTGAACCAGTAACACAAGACACCCCACCCCTCCAAAAAGGAGCCCAGAGACATGGGATTTCAGGATGGAGGGCTACACATTGAACAATTAGCACCAATCCATCTTGATCTCCAAATTCAACACATTGAAAGCATCATCCATGGTGAAGGCCTGGGGTTTAACCCATGGGACACAGGTGGCTCAGTACATGCAGATCAATTATAAGGACACCCAATAGCATACAGATTCCAAGGAAAGAGAGACACTGTCTCATGAGTGACATGTTCACATATGTACAAACACTAAAGATCCCACAGAATTCCTTTCAGGATTCTGACAGGCATTCAGCAGAACACAAAGGCAACATTCCAATAATTCTGTTTTGTTTCTTTACAATTGCCACAAAATAGGTGAAAAGAAAATTCAGAAGACAATCCCCACAATAAACCATTATAAAGAGCAAAATACTGAGGCATGAACTTGGCCAGAGAAAGAAAACACTTGTACCCTGAAAACTATAATGATGCAAAAAATTAAAGCAAATATGAATCATAGGAACCATGCATCGTATTCATGATACAAAAAATCAATATCAAAATGTCCATATTATCAGAGTTATGTACAGATCAGATGCAATCCCTTATCCAAATCTCAGGAGGATATTTTACAGAACTAGGAAACAAGGTAGCTAAAATCCACATGTGACACTACAAGATCCTGAATAGGTAAATCAACCCTGATAAACAAAAAAATCTAACAGAACAACACCCAATTTTAAAATATATATTATGAAGCTATAGTAATTAAAACAGTCTTTTATGGTTGGGGATGGATCTTGGAGATGTAGCCCTTGCCTAGTGTAAATGCACAGATCCTGGGGTTCATCAGCAACACTTGAAAACCACACATCCATGCAAAAGAAATAAAAAAAAAGAAGAAAGAAAAAAAATTATGGTATAGTGGAATAATAGTAAACCTATAACTAGTGGAACAAATGGGGTGTATTGATAAACGTCCTCATACAACATCATGAAGTAATCTTTCAAAGCGCTGCCAAATATAGTCAATGTAGTATGAATAGTCTTTTCAACAGATATTTGTATGCAAAAGAAAAATGATGGACCCTTGTCCTACGGCACACACAAGGATCAACTCGAGATGAATTGAAGACGTAGATGTGAGACCTGAATCTGTGAACCTGCCAACCTCCCGCCCCCCCCCCAAAAAAAAAACAGTTTGAAATCTTTATGATATTGGAATAGGAAACTATTTTCTGGGATATCACACCCAAAGTATAGGCAACAAAGTCAGCCACATGATGACATGAAACCAAAAATCTTCTGTACAGAAAGGTGAAAAATCAGACAACATACAAATGAAGGCTATATGTTCAGATCATATATCAGGAAAGAGCTTGATTTTCAACGTTTGGGGCTGGGGATGGAGCTCAGTTGGTAGAGTATTTGCCTGACAAGCACAAGGCCCTGGGTTCAGTCCCCAGCACCACACAGAAAATATGAACCTTTATTAAAACCTCAGAACTTAGTAAAAAAAATATCCTCAATAAAAATAGCACAAGATATGAATAGATATCCCACCAAAGCAAAAACACATATGTGGCCAACAAGCAAAGGAAAGATGCTCAACATCCATCAATTCTCAAGGAAATGCCAATCAGAGCCACCATGAGGTGTCCTGTCACAGCAGTCATGAGGTGTCCTGTCACAGCAGTCAGGATGATGTGAAAGGAAAAGTCAACATGACTGTGGAAGGTGCCCTGTGCCTGGTTGGGTGCCTGTCACGGCCCTAGAGAAATTCTGATAAATATCACCATTGTACTTGTGTTTTGTAAGCAAAGTGCAATAAAGAATGGGATCTGAGCAGGAGGGAGGGATGGACACATATCTGCTGCCTTTCTTTGCCACCAAGATCAAACATACTGTCTTGGGTTCTCCTGGGCATTTCTCATGCATTTGATTCTTCCTTTCAATATACAGGTCCAGGTTCCCATCATTTCTCATTTATCTGAATCCTAAACAACTTCTGTTTTTATTTATCTGGATCCTGGACATATTCTATTTGTGTATGCCCTGTGGATGAATACATCCAGGGTTCTGTATCTGGAAAATGTGATTTTCAACTCTATTATTGAAATATGATGTGGTCTTCATGTATAACATTTGGAGGGAAAAAAAGTTGTTTATTTGTTTTTGTTTACACTTTTAAGATATGGAGGGGATGTGAGGGTAGAAAGATAGTAGAATGAAACTGACATTATTACTGTATGTATATATGTGATTGTACGGCCAATACGATTCTGCAACATGTACACTCAGAAAAAATGAGGAAAAAAATGTATCCCATCTATGTAGAATATACCAAAGTGCATAAATGCTTTCTACTGTCATGTGTAACTAATTAAAACAAATTAATTTTTTTAAAATATGGTCTCGTTGTCTTCTGGGTTCCAGGGTCTCTGAGAGCAACGTGCTTTCATTGTTATCCATGGCCTCTGATGAGCTGATTTTGGAGGGCATCATCTTCCTTTAAGACAACCTCCTGCTTTCTGGCAGTTTAAATGCAAAGTGCCATTGTCATTTGTGTATATTTTGACCATATCATGACTCAAATAGAAATACTATGGATATAAGTGACTCTGTACTCTGTGTAATTTTTCCAAGTTTCAAAGGCCTTAGAAGGAAGTTGGGTTCTATATCAAAACCTCAGCTTACACAGGGTAACCCTGCATTACTGAAAAATATCTGCTAGCATTTTCTCACAAAGCATTTCTTGTCCAAAACTAATTTCACAAATTAGAAGCTAATAGAGTCACCTGTACTCAACCACTTAGGTGCATGACAGTGAGGTTGCAAGGATATTTAAAGAGAAAAGGTGGTGGTGGTTTCCCATTCCTGGTGACAAAATATCCAGGAATACAAGTTCCTAAAACTTGGGAAAATAATATTTATGCCCATTAAACTCAGATTTTTGGGATGTCAGGATTTTTGCTGGGGTTATGGGTGTGCACCACTATGAATGTCCCCCATTTCTTTACTTTAAAAAAAACATTATCTTTTCTCCCAGAACTGCTGGTGACTTATGCTAAAGTATCAGTAATGTCAATATTCTGAAACAGAAACTATACTTACAACTTTTTAAAGTTTACAAGGAATTTTGTATAATTTTTAACCTGGTCTCAGCAAGAGGATTTCCATTCATTTTGACTATATTTTGATCTAGGATTCCTTCTAATTTTTTTTTTTTTGGTTAATATTCTTTCATCAAGCTTGTAAAAAAAATTTAGTCCATTATTTTTCTACCTATTACTCCGTTTTTTTCTTTTAGTTTTGGATCTGTAATTATGCAAATGTTTGACTGTTTATAGCTTATGCACACTTGTTATTAATTAATTATTTTGGGGAGGGCTATCAGGGATTGAACTCAGGAGCACCCGACCCAGCCCCACCCCAGCTCTATTTTGTGTTTTATTTACACACAGGGTCTCACTGAGTTGCTTAGGTCCTCACTCTTAGTGAGGCTGTCTTTGAACTCATGATCCTCCTGCCTCAGCATCCTGAACTGCTGAGATACATGAGTATGCCACTGTGCCCGGCTCATATTTATTTTATTTTTTTGTTCTTTTAATTTATACATGACAATAGCGTCAACTTTGACATATTTATACAACCATGAAATAGGTATTATTCTAATTAGGTTCCAGCCCTGTATTTGTACATGATGTGGAGATTTACTGTGGTGTATTCATATATGTGCAGAGCAAAGTCAGGTCAGGTTCATGTGGCTGTCTTTCTTTTTTTCTGACCCTCATCCCTAAATTGTAGAAGACATCAGAAGAGGGCAAGACCTCCCACGTTTTTGGATAAGCAGAATTCATATTGTTAAAACACCATACTACTGAAAGCACTCTACAGATCCAATGCAAGGATCTTTAATTCCTATTCAAGTCCCCATGATGTTCTTTATATAAATGTCCCACTCAATCTCACTGCCACAGACTGTAAGAGGGGATGAGGGATTGACAGCACATGTTCTATGGGTTCAGAACCTAAGGGACCTTCTAAGGCAGCTATCTCCTACCAACATCTGGCTGAATTCTCCCAACACCACAAAGCAGAGATCAAGAGCCCCATTTTACAAATGAAGAAACTGAAGCTGAGACATGGAAAAAGTCAAAACCCTGCAGGAGACACTCCTAAAAGGAACTCTCAGGTCCCACAGATTTTCTTTGGGCCCAAGGTTTGTAAAAAACCCAACAAGACTTATAGGCATTTGCCCTATGACATTCTTAAAGGCATCTTGCAAAACGAAGGCTTTATAGAAGCAAGTGATTTATTATGTATATGTACATTACATGCCACAAATGTATACTTTAAATGTATACTTTAAAATGTATTTTTTAAAAGAGGTAAGCCAGGTGGAACCTTGCAAGCCTGTAATCTCAGCAGCTCAGAAAGTTGAGGCAGGAGAATTGCAAGTTCAAACCCAGTTTCACCAACTTAGGAAGACCCTGTCTCAAAATAATATACAGACAAATGGCTGGATATGTGGGTCAGTGGTTAAGCATTTGTGGGTACAATCCCCAATGCCACCCACCTCCCAAAATGAAATAAAGAAAAAAAGGTGTCATCCACTATTATGATTTTGGATGCAATTTTATTTTATGATCTCTTCTCAGATAGCAAGAAATACACAGTCTCACACATTTGAATTGAAACTGTATTCTAGAAACCAGAGGACATTACTTGATCTTTATGTAGTATTAGTTCAGTAGAACACTAATGGAACTCATCGCGTGGGGATGCTTCTGATTGAATTCTATTTCATGGCTTATGAAAATTAGAACCCCCTCCAAAAAAAATGTCCCCAACATTGGCAGGGATTCCAGAAGCCTCTCAGTAATGACAGTTATAGGGAGAGGTCAAGGCTGAATTCAGACCCTCGTCTCACTTGGGGATCTAATTGTGTATTTTGCTTTCTAAGAAGATGGACCCAAAACACTCTGGGCAGAGTGTAATATTCCTCTCTTTCCTGGCGGGAAAATTTATTCCATGCATCAACTTCACTTAGTTACACTAAAACTAGTCGCTGCTCTTAAGAGGAATCCTGAAGGCTTTCCAGGAACCAGGCTCAAGAGCACAGAGCCCAAGGCTGTTTCTTCAGGGAGAGTTTACCCGCAGCTCTGGCGCCACCTGGTGTCCAATGTGCAGCTCAGCACGTCTAACGGGGGAAATGACACTAATCCCAGGGAGCACCACGTGGGATGGTTTGACAGCTGTCCTTGAAGTTTGGGGGGACTCATGGGGACGCAACTACAGAAGGCGGCGAGGGCCAGCTCCTGAAGGAGGCCTTTATCTCAGGTAGGAGGGTCTCGGGGCAGCTGAGTGACACAGTGAGAGGTGACAGTGTGACAACTCAGCAGTGGAAACGTCCCCATGGAGGGTGTCAGGACATCAGGGACCTAAAAGAGCCCATGCCTGTTCGGCGCCTGCGCAGCTCTGGCGCCACCTAGTGTCCGACGCCTGCTCAGCGCCTGAACTCTCGGGCCAGACCAGGAACAGGAGGGGACTCCTGGCCAGGGGTCTTCACCTGTGTCCTCACTGTCCAGGGCGGAGCCTGCGACACGGAGTGTTTACTGTTTTATAGAGGACAAAACTGTCCACCTGTCCGTCTCCACCACGTCGCCGTCACCCCTGCGCCCCCCCCCCATACCGTCCCTTAGAGACCCCAGGGCTGCGCTGGCCTCTGTCCAGCCTGAGAGGCGGTGTCGCCCGTGTCCTGATCACAGCTGCAGGGAGTCCCCAAAGTCGCCCTGGCGGGGTCGATGCCGCTCCAGTCCGCGCTTCTCCCCCTGCCCAGGGCCAGGACGCCCTGCCCGGGTCAGTGCGGAGGACCGCGGGGGCCAGGCTAGGACCAGTTTCTCGCCCAGAAACAAAGTCTCCAAGGCGACGTCCCAGTACCCTCCCAGAGACCCCCCGGCCCCAACCCACCTGCACACACGGAGAGTCCCCCACGTCCGTGAGGAGGGACGAAGGAGGCTGCGCTGCGGGTCCTCAGCCTCCCTCGGTGGCCTCCCCTGTGAGGGGGGAACTGCGCCAGCGGAGCGGACTCTGGGGTCACATCTTGGGCTGCGGGAGCCCCAGGGCCCTCTCCTCGCTGGGTCCAAGGCGACCTCTGAGGGGATTTCTATACACACGCGCCTCTCCTGTTCCTTCACCATGTGCGCATGCGCCCGCCTCGCCCTCAGCTCCCCTGGAGGCGCTTTCCTGGGGACCCCTGGGCAGGCCGTGCCTCCCACGCGATTCCGCTGGCCCCGCCCCCTCTGCTCTTAGGGGTGGGGCTCCACTCAGCCCCGCTCGGCTCCGCCCCCAGCTGTGCCCACTACTCTGGCTCCACTCAGACCTTCTAGCTCCGCCCCCAGCTCTACCCATTCGCTGGGCTCCTGTTGCTCCTCTGCGCCCCACCTGATTCCATAGGCCCCGCTCCGCCCCTCCTGCTGGGGTGAGGCTCCACTCACTCTGCTCGGTTCTTCCCCCAGCTCTGCCCATTCGCTGGGCCCACCCGCCCACTGCCCTAAGTGTTGGCCTCCCAGGACCGCTCCGCCCAGCACTTCGGCTCCGCCTAGCTCCTTTTGCTAAACCTGACAGGTGGACAACAATGCTTATCAATGACTTCTCAGTGACACTTCCACCCCAGAAGGAACTTGGAGAGGAGTCCCCTGCTCAAGGTCACCTGGTAGAGATGGGAGATGAGGCTGGTGGGAGCCTGCCTGTCTTCTGCTGCCAGTTTGCATCCCCAAAGCAGGAGTGAAGACTGCAGCTGTGGTCCCCCAGGTGCTTCCTGGGTGCATGTGAGGTTTCACATAGGAAGCACCAGGGTCTAGACTCCTTATGGCATAAGGGGACTCAGGTATGATCCTTGCTCTGTGATAGAAAATTTGGACAGAAGCTGGGCATGCTGGCCCTGACCGGTAACTTTGGTGGCGGGGGAGGTTAATGCAGGAGGATCACAAGTTCAAAGCCAGAGCTCAGCACTGTAGGGAGGTAATGTTGCAGGTAAATGGATGGTGTTGGAGAAGATAATGCTAAGTGTAGTCAGGCAATCCCGAAAATACAAGCAGAATGTTTTCTCTGATATGAGGTAACTCACTCATAGTGGGGTAGGGAGGGGGAGCATGGGAGGAATAGATGAACTATTATGGGTAGAGGGGTGGGAGGTGAAGGGAGGAGGCAGGGGGTTAGCAAGGATGGTTGAATGTGGTGGACATCATTATCCAAAGTACATGTATGAAGACAGGAATTGGTGACTTTATACACAGAGTTATGGAAAATTGTGCTCTATATGTGTAATAAGAATTGTAATACATTACACTGTCATATATTTAAAAAATAAAAATCAGGTAAAAGTATTTTAGTTGTCTATGGACCTTTTAACAATTTATTTATATTCAGTGCTGAGAATTGAACCCAGTGCCTCACGCATGCTAGGGAAGTGCTCTACCACTGAGCCACAACCCCAGCCCCATAATTTTCTTATTTTATTTTGACTGAGTAATATTCTATGGTGTATATATATACCACATTTTCTTTATCCATTCATCTGTTGGAAGGAAGTTCGGTTGGTTCCACAGCTTAAATGTTGTGAATTGAGCTGCTCTAAACATGGATGTGGCTGCATTACTGTATTATAGTGGATTTTTTTTTAAAAAAATATATTTTTTAATTGTAGTTGGACACAATAACTTAATTTTTTTTTATTTTTTATGTGGTGCTGAGGATTGAACCCTGCGCCTTACATATGCTAGGCAAGTGCTCTACCACTGAGCCACAACTCCAGCTCTCTATAGTATGTGGATTTTAAGTCCTTTGGGTATATACTGAGGTGTGAGATAACTAATTCAAATGATGGTTCCATTCCTCATTTTCTGAATAATCTCCATATAGCACTCTGTAGGAGTTGCAAAAATTTAAAAAAAACACCAGCAATGTATGAGTGAAAATTTCCCCCTGCATCCTTGCTAACATTGATAATTGCCATTCTCACTGGATTGCTGGACTATCCATGTAGTTTTAATGTACATTTCTCCAATTGCTAGAGATGTTGATCATCTTTCCATGTTTGCTGACCATTGGTATTTATTCTCCTGTGAAGTGCCTGTTCAGTTGCCTTGCCCATTTGTTTGGTGTCAAATAGATGAGTTCTTTGCATATCCTGGAGATGAATGTGTCTATTTGAGGGGCAGATGGCAAAGACATTCTCCCATCCTGTTGGATCTCTCTTTACATTCTTGTTTTCTTAAAAATATTTATTTTTAGTTGTACAAAACACCTTTATTTTGTTATTTATTTTTATGTGGTGCTGAGGACCGAACCCAGGGCTTCACAAGTGCTAGATGAGTGCTCTACCACTGAGCCACAACCCCAGCCCAACATTCTTGATTGTTTCCCATTTATTGATTCTTGATTTTCCTTTTGCTCTTTAGGGATCTTGCTAATGGAATCTGTTCCTATACCAACATGATACTGAGTTGGGCCTATATTTTCTTCCAGTGGACACAAGGTTTCTGGTCTAATACCTTGGTCTTTGGTCATTTTTGAGTTGAGTTTTATGCAGGGTGAGGAGGCATAGAGGTTAAATTTTATTGTACTACATATGGATGGCCAGTATTCCCTGCACCATATTTTTTTTGAAGAGTTGACCCTGAAGAATTCCTGAACAATGAAAAGAAATTGGCTTAATTTTTTTTGGTTCCTTTGCTATCAGAATAATGGTTATTTTGTTATTTTTATCAACCTGAAACAGAAGTTAAATCCTGGGGCTGAGCTTAAAAATCCCAGAAGACATATTACCCCAACCACATGGTCAGTGTGAGAGTGGACCAAGGAAGATGGTCTCCCATTTTAGAGAGAGGATGCCCCCCCAAAGCCACTTGGAATCCATGGGAGGAGCCAGGAACCACCTGTCCCAGAGTAAACGTGTTATAATATATGACATGGGTTTGACCTAACTTGAATATGGGATATAAAAAATGAGAGAATGCTTGTGGGCTACATGATTGAGAGTCTTCAGATCCCTCACACAGATGTGTCCAGGGAATTAAGAGAAAAGTTGTGAGTTCGATTCTCCCCAGGTTGCTCCTATCCACCAGAGACTAAAGTAAAAGTAAGAGTCAGGCGACATGTTCCCCTGGGGGGAGCCACGGTTCTTTGATCTCCAGAGGGATCTTGTCACCTTCTTGCAGAAGCTAATATTAAAGCCCTACAGAGAGGTGAGTTAAAGACGTCTTTTCCTTAAAACAGTGCAGGATCCACTAAGGTCCCCTGACTCCCCATGAGACCTGCCCAGGTAAGTGCCTTTCTCTTCCTGAGATGCAGCACCAGTGTGTGATTGGGCTTCTGTGATTGTGATGAACAATCAGAATAACCAAATTGTATGATAGGTTCTAACATAGCTCTAAATTATGCATCCAGCTCTAGGACAGGCTTCTGTCTGCACCCTGATCACATGGTCAGACTAGTCCTGGCAGGTGTGAGTGGGGTGAGGCACAGCCAGGAGGGGACATGCTCAGAGGATTTCTTTTAACTTGCTTTTATGAAATGTCCACATTTTCAGGACTTTTTCTAAGAAAACTGATAAATTAGCACAGAAGTAGAAACACTGCATTCTTTATAAAACATCTACCTGTGAACCATGGAGGGCCCTGTGGGTCTCACTGATACATACGTGTGTGACCTGCACAGTGTGCAGAGGGCCAGCTGCTTCTCTGCCTGCTGTGTCCCGGGGCTGCAGGGAGCTAATGCCTGTGGGGGACCCATGAGAGCATCTGACTCTGCCACTTCCCATGATCAGCACTTTACTAAAATGATAAGGTTTTCCAGCTGTAACTAGGAACTTTCTTCTATAGAAAAAAAGAGTAATTTTTCAGTTGTTTTCAGGCAATGTTCCCCAGAAAACCCAGTTCTCTACCTGTGTTTGCAAGTCCATGGCCCCTCCTGGCTCTGTCCCTCCCTCCCATGACAATGCATGCATGGTGGCCATCCCCCCCTGGCAGGGCTGAAACCAAAATCCTGTGCCCTCCATTCACAGATTTATCAGGTAGCCTGTTTCTCCTGTTTTTTTTTTTTTTCCGATGCTCTCCATTTTATTTTCTAATCTGCATTTAACTGAATTGAAGACAAACCTGTATTTTATAACATGATAGAAGGGAATCATCATTATTTCATTTTCTGTAATTTTTTAAAGGCCTCTTCAAGTGTTACATACCCAGTTTACGTTGCTGTAGAGGTGTTTTGGGGTCAAAATGTGAGTGTACATCTTACAACTCACTTCAAGTGTACACACAGGAATAGGCATCATGTATCCATAGCTACCTGTAGCGCTGTGCCTACTAATAACCATCTGTGACTCATCAAATGTGGAGACTCCTAGACCATTATATTACCATTTTTCTTTTTGTTTTTCTTGAGCAGAACAAGGGAAAGAATCTTCTTTACCCGAATGTGTGAATGAAGAAAAAAACAAAACATTTCTTAATAAATGAATCATTTGGAAGAGATTACATTTTTCTAATGTCATGAATTAATTTCCACTACTTACAATGACACTTCTGCAAAGATTTCAAAGCAATTATTTAACTAGGCTAAAACATTTAAATTGTATGGACTCCTGGTTGTTTTTTCTCACACTTTGTAACTCATGTTATCAAATTATAATTTTCTAGGTAGATGTGGGAGAGATTGCTAGTCTTATTAACTTGTTTTTTAGATGATAGAATGTGGGGATATGTTGCTCACCTCATTGTAAATGTTACATGCTTCATAGCTATGAAGCAGAATTAAGATGGAAATAAAGAAAATACCTTCATTCTATAGGGAGCTATACCATGAGATTGTCACCATCAAATTTTCTATTACACAATTTTCTCTCTGTCCTCTGGAGAAATATTATTGCTTCCTAAAAGAAGATAAGAAATCTTTTTTCTCTTATGTAAACTCCATTATCCGAGTGAGTATGGATTCCTTTCCTTTAATTAAAACACTGAAAGCTATGACCCCCCCCCAAATAATTGGATTTTCCTGGTGTGCTGGTGCATTGTGTGCCTGTTACCCCAGCAGCTTGGGAAGCTGATGCAGGAGATTTTCAGGTTCAAGGCCAGCCTCATCAACTTAGTGAGGCCCTGTCTCAAAATAAAAATAAGGGGCTGGGGTTGTGGCTCAGCACTAGAGCGCTTGCCTAGCACATGCAAGGTCCTGGGTTCTGTCCTTAGCACCACATAAAAATTAAAAAAAATAAAGATATTGTGTCCAACTACAACTAAAAAAATAAATCTTAAAAAATAAAATAGGGATGTGGCTCAGTGGTTAACCACCTTTGGGTTTAATTCCTGGTTAAAACACACACACACACACACACACACACACACACACACACACACTTAAATCATGATTACTTTTCCCCATTTCTTCATATGCTAAAGAGTGGGCAGAAAAGAAATTTTGGAATTAAATCCTGCTAAAAATGGATGGTTCTGCCCACTTAGATATGTTTTTTTTTCTGGCATAATCAAATATATATAAAACAATATCAGTGGTTATGTAAACCTGGGTTCAATATCTGGTACCAAATATATATATATACAAATTCAAGTAGTCTGCGTTCAGAGTTAACATTCTTTATATTTTGTCTCTAAACTGTGATGAGCAATCCAGAACAGAGAACACTGAAAATATAGAATTGTATGGGGCTTCATCCAGCATCCACACTCTTTCTTTGAGAGATCTATGTGGACATTCCAGCCATCTGACCCACTTGAACTCACTTTGGGTGCTACCTACTGAGCTTTTTTATCAGGTTGCTGCACATGCCAAGACAAATTAATCATGGCCCTACCAGTGGAGATAAACAGAAATGATGTTATGCTTGTGTACTGAGAGTTTGCAAAGGGTGCATTAAAAAAGAGCCCAAATACTTTGAGGTGGACCGACTTGGTGGTTGGAGAGGTTGAAACCAGTGTGATGATGAAAATTTTATCTTTATTTGATCCTCAGACATGGACTCTATATGTCTTTTCACCAGAAAAAAAAGAAAATGACCAAGAGCAGCACCCTTTCCATTTTTTTAAAGAGAGAGTGAGAGAGGGGAGAGAGAGAGAGAGAGAGAGAGAGAGAGAGAGAATTTTTCAATATTTATTTTTTAGTTCTCGGCGGACACAACATCTTTGTTGGTATGTGGTGCTGAGGATCGAACCCGGGCCGCACGCATGCCAGGCGAGCGCGCTACCGCTTGAGCCACATCCCCAGCCCCACCCTTTCCATTTTTCTTGCTGTAAGAAATGTCTTTTCTTCCCAAATCGTCCTTGGGATCACAGCCAACGTCTTCCTCCTCCTCTTTCACATCCTCATGTTCCTTATCCAGTGCAGGACCAGGCCCACGGAAATGGCCATCGCTCACCTCTCCCTGATTCATCTGCTGATGCTCATAATCAGGGTGTTCCTGGATATAGACATTTTGGGGGTTCAGGATATTTGGAACGACATGTCATGTAAAGCCACCATCTACCTGTACAGGCTGATGAGGAGCCTGTCGGTCAGCACCACCTGCCTGCTGAGTGTCTTTCAGGCCACCACACTCAGCCCCATAAGCTCCTTTCTGGCCAAGTTCAACCACACAGCCCCACAGCACAGTCTGGTACTTTCTCACTCTCTGGGTTTTCAACATGTTCATTAATATTCGTATTTTAGTCTCTATTGGAGGCCCCTCCAATAACACATCAGATATTTGGTTTTCCACTGAATCCTGCAGGGTTTCCCCCACAGGTCACCACCTCAGGGTCTTATTTTCCTTGGTAGGAATACTCCGGGATGTCCTCCTTCTTGGGCTCATGGCCCTCTCCAGTGGGTATATGCTGGCTCTCCTATGGAGGCATAAGAGGCAGTGCCAGCACCTCCACACCACCAGCAGGATTCCACAAGCCTCCCCAGAGCAGAGGGCCACTAGGACCATCCTGCTCCTCATGGGTTCCTTTGTGGTCATGTACTTTATGGACTGTGTGATCTCCTCCTCTTACAGTAAAATGCAGAAGAAGGATCCGGTTCGCCTTGTCTTCCAGATGCTGGTGGGCAATGGCTACTCGACCGTCAGTGCTTTGATGCTCATTTGTACCGAAAAACAAATAACCCAGTTCTTCCAATCCACACTGGGGAGGATGAGGACATGTTTACACAGGGTCAGATAACCCCTCACAGTGTCATCACACGTTGTTTCCTCCTGAGTTTCCAAAAATTAGTTGATGTTGGGAAAAAAACTAAATGAGGAGGAGGGAGATGAATCTTTTGTTGTTCTTTGTAAGATGTTTATCACACCAGGTGAGGTGGTGCACACCTGTCATGCTACCAACTCAGGACGCTGAGGCAGAAAGATCTCAAGTTGAAGGCTAGCCTCAGCAACTGTGTGAGTCCCTGAGCATCTTACTGGGACTCCGTGTGTAAATTTTTTTAAAAATACAAAGTTCTGGGGATGTGGCTCAGTGGTCACATGCACCTGGGTTCAATTCCTAGTTGCAAAAAATAGTGTTAAATGATATATGGGCTGTTTTCTTACTGAACTTGCCTAAAGCAGATACCTTCCATTGTCCATAAGTAGACCATGACTGTGAACCCTTTGCTGGAAAAATGAATTTTGGAAGAATAGTTTTGTTTAGTCTTAGAAAAAGAAATATCTTGCCTATGTACAACTCTCTTGAGGTGCCTGAGGCAACAGGTGTTTTGATGTATTTTTTTTTCTTTTTTTTATGTATCTTTTTTTATATTTTTTTATTGCTTGTTCACAACATTACAAAGCTCTTGACATATCATATTTCATACATTAGATTGAAGTGGGTTATGAATCCCCAATTTTACCCCAAATGCAGATTGCAGAATCACGTCGGTTACACATCCACAATTTTACATAATGCCCTATTAGTAATTGTTGTATTCTGCTACCTTTCCTATCCCCTACTATCCCCCCTCCCCTCCCCTCCCATCTTCTCTCTCTACCCCATCTACTGTAATTCATTTCTCTCTTTGTTTATTTTCCCATTCCCCTCACAACCTCTTATATGTAATTTTGTATAGCAATGAGTGTCTCCCTTCATTTCCATGCAATTTCTCTTTTCTCTCCCTTTCCTCCCATCTCATGTCTCTGTTTAATGTTAATCTTTTCTTCCTGCACATCCTCCCTGCTCTGTTCATAATTGCTCTCATTCTATCAAAGAAGACATTTGGTATTTGTTTTTTAGGGATTGGCTAGCTTCACTAAGCATAATCTGCTCTAGTGCCATCCATTTCCCTGCAAATTCTATGATTTTGTCATTTTTTATTGCTGCATAGTACTTCATTGTGTATAGATGCCACATTTTTTTATCCATTCATCTATTGAAGGGTTTTTTTTTTATTAGAGCAACAAACATCAATAAGAATAATGAAATCCCCTCCGTGTTAACTCCAGTTGTTTTCCTAATATACCTGTAACATTATTTCTCCACGTATTTTTTTTCTGATTTCATCATTTAACTTTTTTTTTAAAGAAAGAGTGAGAGGGAGAGAAAGAGAGAGAGAGACTTTTTTAATATTTATTTTTTAGTATTTGTTGGACACAACATCTTTGTTTGTATGTGGTGCTGAGGATCAAACCCGGGCCGCATGCATGCCAGGCGAGCACGCTACCACTTGAGCCACATCCCCAGCCCCATCATTTAACTTTTTAAATGTTATTTTATTTTCATCTGAATGCTAAACCAATAGAGAGTGGGAAAAATAGTAGGCAATAGGTAATCAGGAATCAGAGTGCAGGAGAGAGCTCAGATGTCTTGGAAAAACACAGATCTAATCCATATCCCCTTGCAGCCTTGAAGTAGTGGCCTAGGTCTTTCACCCTCAGTGTAAAATATAGACCGTATCTGTTTTAGGGTTATCAAGGAGATGAGAACAAATAATAGCACACATTTGGCATCATGTGTCCTGAGATTGGAAGGATGCAAAGAAGATTACTAACATGTCCCCTGACCAAGGATGGCATGCAATTTATAAATCATTTGACATTGAAAAAGCAAGAATAGCAGCTCACCTCTGTGTACACAGACATCATGTATTAACTCTTAATTTCAGTAGTGATTCTCTGGATACAGTAGTATTATGATACCCCACTTTACAGTGAAGAAATCAAAACCCAGATAAATTAAGTCAGTGGATTGCAGAGGAAATAGGTGAGGAAAGTCAGGATTTGAACTCTCAAGCCCAAGTTACAGGTCCTAAGCCTAACCAATGGTCCGACTTTCTTATTAGACCAATGACATCTATCGGAAAGTGGCACACAGGGGTCCCAGCCAATGAAACAGACAACCTGGCACTAAAAGTCCCACCCCTGTTTTGCATTCTTTCAACCCAGAAATACAGCTGGATGGCAGGTGGCTATGGTTTGACCTACAGTAATGTGGCCTGAAACAAAGAAGTCAGGCTGCTGGATTGAACTCTAAGAGGCCAGTGTAAAAGCTGTTCAGTGGCAGAATTTTCAAACCTTGGAGGGGACCCAAGCCATCACCTTCCTTCTGGAGCAGCATGTGGAGGATCCAAATGCACTTCTGGGGTGCAGTGGAGGGATATTCCAAGGGCACTGGTTGGAAAGGTAGAAGGCTACTTGTTCTCCTGACTCTTGAAAAGTCTACTTGAACCAGAGGAAGAAGGTTAGGCATGGGGTGCATTGTTGGCCTCCCTCACTGTAATTTATTAATACTTTGTAGCAGAAAATATTTAAATATTGTTATTGTTTCATTTCTGAGATGGAGTCTCACTCTATTGCAGGGACTGGTCTTGAACTTCCTGCGCTCAAAAGATCCTCCTGCCTCAGCCTCCTGAGTCGCTGAAACTGCAGCTGCACAATGTGGTGCTCAGCTCAAATATTACAGAGGATCGAATTAGTGCTGAGGCTATGACTTTTCCTGTCCCCTCAAGCAGTTCATGGTCAACTAAATCCATTCTCTGTAACATCCTCAGGATATGGGAGAAATTGTGTTCCCTGTTAGGAAAGAGAGTGGATATGTATGCTTTTGAATCTTATGTGACCTGTAGAGTCATTTACCAAAGGGACCAGATAAGATCATTAAAGAAAAACAGCCACTGTGTCTTCCAGTTAGTTGTGGAAACCCTGGGGTTTCATCATAATGATTTTAGCAAACAGACAAATAATCAAAAACATGCACAGATCAAGTCTTCCCTGGCAGGAGGTCAGGAAGGTTTGTAGGTCTCAGATTGGCTCAGAACAGACTTGGGGCTGATGGAACTTTTTTGTGATATTTATCAGGTCCTCCTAGATCAAAACGCTTGCTTCATAACCTACCAGTTTCACTTGACTGTTGGAAGGACGGACATGATGTCCATCTGCAGTAACAATAAAAAACGATTGTCTTATCTTTTAAAAGTCCATGTATGGCTGTGTTTTGGTTATACTCTCCCGCCAGGTGTCTGAGACCAAGTTGGTCAAAGTTGACCTTTTTCCTATCTATGCTAGATTCAGCTGAGATCTTCAGAGGTTATTACTCCTGGGAACTGCTGACCCCAGCCCTGCAGCTGTGCCCAGGGGCCCCTCACCCTCCTCTGACTGCCCCTTCCACTGTCCCTTTCCCTGCCCCTTCCCAGCCTCTGTTGAGCTGAACTTCCATATGGGCAACATTTTTAGCCTCCATACATGAGGGAGGTCAAGCAGCTTGGGAAATGGAATCAGGAGGATCCTGTGTTTAGGCAGCATCAACCAAAGCAAGGTGCTAAGCAACTCAGTGAAACCCTATCTCTAAATAAAACACAAGATCGGGCTGAGGACGTGGCTCAGTGTTCGAGTGTTCCTGATTCAATCCTCAGTAACTACCTCCCCCCACCAAAAAATATAATGACTTTAGTTTATCTCAGAGGTATATGAAAAAAATATATAGCATGTATTTCTCATTCACAAGTTTCAAAGTAATCACATAAAAGCCCCCCCCCCTTTGCTAGTTCATTCAACACAGAAAGCAGACACACTATGCCATGATGAACGGTTGCCCAACCGTGTGGTGACTCAGTATGAAAGTCTATCCATCGTGCAATGATCCAACATTTACTATCCTTCCCACATAAGAATTTCAAAAAGTTAAGGCTGTGTTTTTCAGTACAGATGAAAACCAAAGGGCTACTTGTGGCATAGCCATTGGCCATGATCATCTAGATACAATAACAAATAGGGTCGTTTTTCCACATGGTTCTTGAGGAGGAGAAGATGCAGTCCAAACAGTACATGAGCACAAAGAAACCCAAGAGCAGCAGGATGGTCCTAGTGGCCCTCTGTTCTGGGGAGGCTTTTGGAGACATGCTGGTGCAGTGAAGGTGCTGGCACTGCCTCTTATGTCTATGTAAGAGGGTCACCATGTACCCACTGGAGAGGGCCATGAGCCCTATAAGGATGACATCCTGTAATGCACCTATTATGGTAAATAAATACCTGAGGAAGTAGCTCATGCGTAAGATAGTACAGGAGTCACTGAGGAATATGAGAGTGTGTGTGAGGTCACAGTAAAGTTGTCAACAGCAGAGATTGAGAATGGAGATTAAAGGACATATAGAGGACCCACAGGAAAGAAGGGACGTCATGCTGTCCAGTGGGGACTTAGGCTTGAACTTTGCAAGCAGGAACTTGGGAAAAATAATATGTGTCCTAATCATATGGACCACGTCATGTTCTGTCACTTTGATCCAAGATTCAAATTAGCCCATTCCTGACTCCACACGTTGTGATGCCTGAGATTCCGAGCTGTTGGGAATTCTAGGTGGGCACCACAACCCTGGGCTTCTAGCAGTTTTCTTTGTAATTTCAGAGAAAATTTTCCTCACCCTTGATTATAAGGTAATTGAAACATTTTATTATTATTTAAGTACACAAAAGATGATATTTATCATTTATCTTTGATTATGAGTACTGGTCAGTGGCCTTAAGCAATTTAAAATGTGGGTGCATGGATTCTCTCTACTGTCTCCCCAGTTTTTCATATTCCTAAAATATCTCTAGATTCATTAAATAAAAATTCCCCAGGGCACACCCTTCCTCAGCTGCAGGAAAATGCCATACTACTACATTCTGTCTTTATAAGTTATATGACCCAAACATCCATCTTTTACAGGTATATTTTATACACATGATGATTCTTTTGTGAGTGACAGTCGCTTGACTGAATGATTTCAAGATTCATCTGTGGTTTCTTATATATCAGCATCACCTTCATATTTAATGCTATGTTTAGTATTTAATGCAATATTTGGTCTTTGCATATTGTACTACTGAAGATTCCACTCCCTGTGTGTAGATGTATACAGTTTTGATTCTGATGCCTATGCAAGAGGGTCACCATGTACCCTCTTGACATAATAAATTCAAGACTCGTCCGTGGCTTCCTATGCACCAAAATCTTTCTCCTATTTAATGTTGAGTGGAACTCTATGATACATCCATACCATATCTTCATACATTCATACACTTGGGGATATCAGACTGTCTCTATCACTATTATAAATGTGGTATCCTGAGCAATGGTGTTTAAATAATAGTTGTTGTCCCTATATCCAGTTTTTTGTTATATTCATAAAAGTTCAATTTATAGATGAGATGGCAGTTTATGATAAGGGATGTTTACAATCTATTAGGCATAAAGGAGATTTCTGAGACTCTTGATTTATTAAAACTGCTGCAATCTCTCACGTACCTATAAATGTATGGACTCATTCAGAAAAAGAAAGTGATATTTACTTCTTAGGGTTCCTTTCACACATCAATCAGAAATATAAAATTACTAGATTTGTTGGAGAAATATGGACAATAATCTGTCATGTTTTTCTCATTTACAAGCTTCAATGTAATCATTTTTAAAAACCACGTTATGCTTTGATTCAACACAGAGAGCAAACTCACTATGCCATGATGCATTGATACACAGCGGTGTGGTGGCTCAGGTTGAGAACTGACCCATCATGCAATGATTCAACGTTGACTGTCCTTCCCCCACAAACATTTAAAAAAGGTAACGCCTTGTCTTGTTATGCAGATGAAAACCAAAGGACTGATGGTGGCATAGCCATTGGACACCATGATCTAGACAGAACGGCACACAGGGTCATTGTTCCACATGGTTCTTGAGGAGGAGATGATGCAGTCCAAACAGTACATGAGCACAAAGAAACCCAGGAGAACCATGATGGTCCTAGTGGCCCTCTGTTCAGGGGAGGCATTTGGAGACAGGCTGGTGCAGTGAAGGTGCTGGCACTGCCTCTTATGCCTATGCAAGAGGGTCACCATGTACCCACTGGAGAGGGCCATGAGCCCTATAAGGAAGACATCTTGTAATGCACCCAGGATGGTGAACAAATGCCTGAAGAAGTAGCTCATGGGTAAGATAGTGCAGGAGTCACTGAGGAATATAAGGCCCTGTGAGGTCACAGTGGAGTTGTCAACAGCAGAGATGGAGAAGTGGGCACTGAAGGACATATACAAGACCCACAGGAAGAGAAGGGACCTCATGCTGTCCTGTGGGGACTTAGGCTTGAACTTTGCCAAGCAGAAGCTTCTGGGGCTGAGGGTGAGGGCCTGAAGGACACTCAGCAGGCAGGTGGCAGAAATGGACAGGCCCCTCATCAACCTGTACAAGTAGAAACTGATTTACATGTGACATCACCCTGAAGCCCCACCTGAGATGTAAAAGTGTTTGCAGCAAAGATCCCCGTGTTGAGGATCAGGAGGTGGGTAAGGGCCAAGAGACCGATGATCCAGTCCATGTTCTTGAGCCTCTTGTCACACAGGAACTTGATGACATGGAACAGAAAGAGGATGGTGTTGGCCACAATCCCAATTCCCACTTCAGAGTAAAAGGTGCTTCTTTAGTTAATAACACCATGCACCATGTGTTTTTTTTTCCCCTCATCTTTTGGGTTAAGGAATCATGGAGTACATATCTTAGGAGAAAAGAAAAGAAAATGCATTATCACAAATATTAAATTGCATCCCTCTCAGACAACACTGTTGCCAGGAGGAAAATTTGTTGGCCTATCCCTGTGCCCCTGTCCCTATTAACTGACGTTTTGCTGACACACCCTGGAAACAATTCTTTCCTCTCTCCCTTCCCATCATTTTCCAATCAGGGCTGAATTCCAATTTATGCAAAGTACAAAGGATTTCCTGAGCATTAAAAATGATCATATCTGTCATATATTTCTCATTCACAAGCTCTGATGTTATAGAAAAATTTTCCCTGATGAAAACTTGAATTTATCTTGGTGATATCTGATCGAAAGGGTGGAGTATGTTTCCTTACTGTACTAAGGACTATGTACTTTTGGGTCAACTGAAATTATGGGGGTTTAATTAGGAAGAAAACCCTCCTAAACAAAGAGCCTCAATGTCTTAGGCCATGCATATTTATGTTAGATTCCAGTTACCTTCATTCTGGTTTGTTCATGAACACTTGTAATATTGTTCATATATTCACAGAGAAATTGCTAAGTATTGCAACCTCTGAAGTCAGATGGCTTGAATATACCTATATAATCTTCCATTTAAAGGATAAGCATTCAACTTTGAGAAGCCCATTAGCCTGGGCTCTGGGCTCGACTCATCTATAAGCTGAACAAAACCTCATCGTGTCTGCACATGAGATACCATGCATGAAACAGCATGAAGCACGTTTGCCATTTAGGGAAGGATTGCTGTGCAGAAGGCTCTCTATGGAATTGTTCAATTTTCTAGACTTCTGCAGATCCTCATTCATAGAAATCTCTTAGTAGTTGATCATCTCTATCACCAACTCAGAGAGACTAAAAAATCAACCGAATTATAATCTGTTTGGAATCTCTATTCAGAGAAAATGGAGTGGATTTTAGACAGATTTGATTCCCCTACACAGCTACTTATGTTAATTATTTTTGTTATCGAGTCACAATTTGACCGATGTGATCCAACTCCAGTAACAAATACTAGGAGAAACACATTTCAGTATTTTTCTACTTAAATATGAGTAGCCAGGCATGATGGCACACTCTTGTAATCCAGCAGGTTGAGAGGCTGAGGCTACAGGATTGTGAGCTCAGTGCCAGCCTCAGCAACTGTGATGCACTTAGCAACTCAGTGAGACCCTGTCTATAAATATCATACAAAATAGTCCTGGGGATGGGACTTGCTTGTTCAGTGTCCCTGAGTTCAAGCCCCAGTACCAAAGCAAAAGAAAACAACAACAAAACAAAACCTTAAATACATGGAATCATTGTGATAAACAGAACCACATGAAAAAAAGATACACATTTACTCCACTTGAGGAATTAATTACAGTGTAAGTATCCAACCTATCTTTGAAACATGAGTCTTTTTGGAGTCCAAGTTTTCCATCTTCCTTCAAGAATGCAATGACGTTTCTCCCGACTCAATTTGTCCACATGTAAAATTGATACTTGGGTTTATTATATTGATGTCTAAAACGTACCAGATACATTTTCTACTACTGAACTACATCTCCAGCTCTGATTCTAGAGAATTTTGAAATGATTTTACTGGCAGAATATTTTCCTGATAAACATATATATTTACTTTAATCCAAGCATCTCCTATAATAAATCATTGAGATTTAATTTGTGTTTTCACATACTGAACCATAATAATACTTGAAATCAAAGCCTTAAGGCTAAATTAGTTCTTGTGCATATGGATGTAAAAGACACTAAGGGAATCCCTACTACTCAGGAGGCAGAGACAGGAGGATGTCGAGTTCAAGGCCGGCTAGTAAATTAGTGAGACCCTGTCTCAAAATAATAAATCAAAACTGGGCTAGGGATGTACCTCATTGGTGAAGAGCCCTGGCTTCAATCCCTGGTACAAAAACCAAAAGTGCTAAGGGAATCTGACATGTTAAAGATGTGTGAACATTTTTGGTGCCACGTGAGAATTCAGAGTGTAACTACAGGTCTCGTTTAAACATTGAAATGCAGATCTGTTTTTATTAAAAAAATAACTTTTAGCTGATATAATATCTAGACTTAGGGAGTCTCCTATTAGAATTCAATACAGGTTGACATTGCTTGCTGAACACATGGGGGAATTAACATTTTGATTTTCTCACATTGTATAATTTCTAAGTGTGCAGAGTCTCAAAACTCTTATTTGGTCACAGGAAATCACCTGATGTAGACTCTGGTGACCACATTGAGCTCTAGGCAGTAGACCTGCTGACCCCAGCCCCAAAGCTGTGCCCAGGTGCCCCTCACCCTTCCTCTGACTGCTCCTTCCCCTAACCCTTCCCAGATTCTGCTGAGCTACACTGCTATGTGGGCAACATATTGACATTCCCTACATGAGTGAGAACATACAGTAATTGATTGAAAAGAAAATTCTATAAACCATTAGGGAAAAAAAAGTTTATTTATTTCTGAAATGTGGTAAACAGCAAAATGATATTTTTTAAAAATTTTAGGAGTATACTCATGCACGACTGTGTCCAGCTTCTGTCCAAAGTTCAGATCACATACTGATGTATTAGTTTATCATATGCATCAGACACATATACCTTATTCACTTAAATATTATACAATATGTAAGTATTCTAAAGGTTCTTAACACAGTGATGGTTCTTGGAAACATACTGTTTAAAGCAAAAACAATCATTTTTTTTTAACAAGAGAAAGCAAACTTGCTGGCTCGGATCCCCCCTGGCCCCCGGGGCTTGGTGCCGGCCCTGGTTTCTTGTTGTGCCCGTCAAAGAGGCCAGCTCCCAAGGCCTTGAAAGATTTGTGGTGTCTGTTTTCATATTCAGCCTATAATGGTCATGTGGGAACGTCCTGACCTGCTTGGGTCTGATAAGGCTCCTGGTTGAAGGCTTAGTATGAGTCGACAAGGACCACCTGCCCCCCTCCGTCCTTGCTTCCGCCTACCAGTAACTTTCCATTCTGTCTGAAAGAAATATATAAGTATGAGCTGAGATAATAAAGAGAGACTCTCCCTGGATGAAGAACCTTGGTGTCCTGTGAAATCTTTTAACCCCGACGTCTCCCGCCGGACTCGGTCCATTTCTGCCGGACGCGGCAGTTTGGAGGTTCCGCCGACCGGAAAGAGGAGGTAAGCGGACGGGGGCTCCCTCCACGGAGAGGGGGGACTGGAAGCCTTCCATAAGCAGAAGGGGTCCTTCCATAAAGTAAAGAGACTGGAAGCCTTCCATAAGCAGAAGGGGTCCTTCCATAAAGTAAAGAGACTGGAAGCCTTCCATTAGAAGAAGGGGTCCTTCCATAAGAAAAAGAGACCTTCCATAAGAGAAGGGGGAAAAAGTTGCAACTTAAATAAGGAACCATGGGTAACTCAGCAGCAAAAGTTCGTCTGGCCAACGAACTCAGGGAGCTGCTGAACACACAAGGAACAGGAATAAAAACAAAAACTGTAACAGAATTCGTTGAAGTTATTGCCCAGGCATGTCCTTGGTTTCTGACAGGGGGATTTCTTAATAACAATGATTGGGATCAGGTCAGATGTGATTTACAAAGATTGTTGAGGGATCAAGGTCCGGAAAGTATTCCAATCGCCACTTTCTCTTTATGGAGACTGGTTAAGGATGCTTTTTTAACTGATAAAGTGAAGATTAAGGAGCAGCTTGCTGAATGCGAACAGGCCCTTGATCAGGTCCAGGAAGAGCAAATGGCAGAGTCCTTATCCCTTTCCCATTATTCTTTCACATCTCCTTCTTCATTCTTAGATCCACCCTAGCTGCTCTCAACCCTGCCTTCTCATCTTCCCCCTCCCTAATAGGCCCACAGAAAAGTCTTAACTGACCTTCTCCAAAATATTCACCATGGCTTATTTTAGGATTTTCAACAAAACAATCTCTACAAAAAGGTTCAATGTGGATAAATTTCCTATTTTCATATTACCCTGTTTTATTTGGCTACTGTCTGAAAAAATTAGCACTCCAGGCGCTGGACACTCCCTTACTAGTTTTTCACAAAAATATGTAAACAAGGCCTCTGGCCTTGAGCTGGGCTTCACAGTGCTGAGTACATTTCTAAGATAAGGGAGTTACTAGCTGGGCTCCATGGTAACAGCTGGCAGGAGGAGGAACTGGAAAGGGAGATAGAGGAACTAGAGGGTCGAATGAAGAAGTCAAGATTTAAAGCACCTACAGCCCCGATCCCTGTTGTGCTCCCTCCTTATAACCCCGATTGGGACGAGGACAACCCCAGAAGGTGTGTGGGGGGGGAGAGGTTCAGTGGCAGCCTAAGACGGCTCAAACTTTTCCAGTAATTGAAAACCTGGATGCCGATGGACAGCCAGCCAGAGTGCATTTCCTTTAGCCTTTAAAGATATCAAACAACTTAAGGAGGCAATTATAAATTATGGGCCTCATGCTCCCTTTACATTAACCCTCTTTGAGTCTTTCTCAGCTAATCAGTTGGCTCCTAGTGATTGGCAACAACTCTGTAGGGCTGTCTTATCAGGAGGAGATTTTTTGTTATGGAAAAGTGAATATCATGAGAGATGCCGTGAGTTGGCCCAAATTAATCAGAATGCAGGTCATCCACAGAGGAATGCAGAAATGTTGACGGGGACTGGGCAATATGCCACCATTGACCAACAGATAAATTTTGACCAAGGCGTTTACGCTCAGATTGCCGCAGCTGCCGTGCATGCCTGGAAGGCCTTACCCGTCTCCAAAACAGAGGCTAAAATTTCAAAAATCTCTCAAGGACCTTCCGAGCCATATTCAGACTTTACAGCCCGCCTAATGCAGGCAGCGGGAAAAATATTCCCAAACCTGGAACAGGCCATGCCTTTGATTAAGCAATTGGCTTATGAAAATGCTAATACCTACTGCCAAAATGCCATAAAGTCCTCACGAGCCAAAAGTGTTGATGATATGATTAGAGCATGCAAGGATATAGATGGGCCCCATATCACTGGTCAAGTTCTGGCCGCGGCCCTTAAGACTGGTTTTCAAAAATCTAACAATCAAGGGGTTAACCTGAGGGAATGCTTTAAATGTGGCAAAAGGGGTCACCTACAAAGAGATTGCCCGGAATTTCATAACAATCCTGGCGGAGATAAACCTGGACTTTGTCCCCGCTGCCGTAAAGGCAGACACTGGGGTAGTAAATGCCAGTCCAGATGGGACATTGATGGAAACCCCATATCGTCGGGAAACGGGAACAGGGGCCCACCCCGGGCCCCCGAAAGCCAGAGTGTACGGGGCGGTACAGAGACAGAACAAGCTGCTACCGCAGTAAGGTCTTGGCCAGGCGGGGAAAAATGCAGACAAAATCAAACAAAATGTAATCGGTTAGGAAAACTTGGGGAACTTTTGCCTCCAAAATGAGCAGCGGACTCCATGTTGTTTGCATCACCATGGTAACCATGGGGTGCCTGGCCCGAAGAGCGGCTTCCTGGTCCCACCTTCCACACTTTTGGGGGCTTCCGATTGGTTCTTCCACAGTCACTCAGACAGGACTTCTAGTCCCACCTTCCAGCCACTAACCTGTACTGCTGTGTTTCAGATTTCTACTGGAGCTGCTCAGAGCCTGTATTTTTAAAAAAAAATGCCTACCTGTAAATGCTAACGAAAGATTTCTTTTTCAGACAAAATTTAATTCCACAGCTTTCTATATTACAGTCCTAAATTTAAGCTAGTTCTAAGTTAAATAACCTGACTTTTTCTTTATAGTTGTGTTACTAAATAATGTTCTATTGATGAGAGATATCAAATATGTTTCTTTATATTTTACCTTTAATTTTAGAGGTCATGAGGATGCATTTGCTTGCCACAGGAACAAGCCGGCAAAGTTCCTGTGATGACCAAAAAATCCTTATTTTCATTGCTAACTATAAAAATAAAAATGTATATTCAAGGATCTTATTTCAGTTACATCAAGTGACGTCACATAAAAGAGTGCACTCCTAGTTAAAAATAAATTAAAATGGATCCAAATATTTTAAGACCACGTGGTTACATAAAGTTAATACAATTATAAGTTAAGTTCTTATTCTTAATATATATTTTTTAGATATTTAAATAACCTATATTTGTTAATCTATAAATTAATTAGCACATGCCTAATTGATTAGTTAATATATATTTGCCTAATTGTTTTTCATCAACAGGAAGCCCATAATTTATGTTTTATATTTACATTTATCAAGATACTCTGCCTTTTCAGTTACAGATATTTGAGATAAATGTGTTTACTGTAAATTTGCTTTTAAGTGAAAATACAACCAAGTAATTTCTAATTCTCAAAGTTACTGTTTAAACTCATAAGATGATAAATTATTTCTACAAAATATCTAAGGGTTTTAACCATACTTTCATTGATATTCCTTATCAAAGTATAATAATTTGTTTATAGATTCTAAGGTTTTCAGAAATTGTTCCAAAGTATATATTTTTTTAAGAAAAAGGTGCTTCAACAAAGAAAAAGCACACATGGATCCTAAAAAGAAGAAAGAAATCATCTTTGGGTAAAACAAGGTCTTTATATTCATTTTCCTAAAAAAAAAAAAAAAAAAAAAAAAAAGGGGGTTTTATATTGGTATCTAAACAGATGATGTAAAAAGTTAGAACAATTAAAAAAGAGATTTATATATACTAAACTGACAATAATTAATTTAAGGGTATTTCAGGTTATTTTCCTAATTTAACTATACTAATGTGAGCAAAAATTTTGTCCATATTTTGACATGATAAACACCTATTAAAATGTAAGTTTATTTCTTTAAAGAAAGATCCTTATTGCCTAATAATTCTTACTGTTTAAGATAAAGATTAAGTTTGGTAAATAAATTCACATTGTTGATTAAACATTAAGTATATTGAACTACTAACTTAAACCCCTGTATGACCTTTTGAGAGGAGGCCCCTCACCCACCTCCCTGCGAAAACCTACTCCAGAAGCCTTGAAGGCACTTAGATTGACAGAGACAGCCTTACAAGAGATACAGGTAACGCAGGTGGACTACTCCCAGTCCTTGTTATTCATTGTTCTGTCGTCAAAACTCACCCCGACTGGAGTCTTTTGGCAAACAGGTCCCATCTATTGGGTCCATTTACCCGCTTCTAACTCTCGGGTAATAACTCCCTTTTATGAACTAGTGATAAATCTGATCTGGAAAGCCAAATATTTGGGTGATGCACTGTTTGGAAAAACTTTTGACATTCTCATTCAACCTTATACCCAGGATATGATTTTAAAATTACAACAAGAACATGATCTTTGGTGTCTCTTCCTTTGTAATTTCAAAGGTCAAATTGATAATCACTCTCCCCGACATAAACTTCTAGAAGACCTTAAAAAATGTCCTATTATTTTTCCTAAAATTATTAAAGGGGAACCTATCCCGGGAGCTCAGACTGTTTATACAGACGGAGCAAAAGGGGGGTTTGCTGTTGTTTTTGATGGATCTCAAGTAATTCGACACCCTGTTCCTAAACTGTCTGCCCAAAGATCAGAAGTTGAGGCTCTAATTATAGCCCTTAAACTATACAATTCCATCCCACTTAATGTGTATACTGATAGTCTCTATGTTGCTAATTTAGCCTCAGTTATTGAAACAGCCCCTTATATTGGCAGGCAATCTACTATCATGGAACAATTACAAACGGTTCAGCTCCTTGTTTGGGCTAGACGAGATCCTTTATTCATTGGACATATCCGAGGACACTCAGAGCTCCCTGGGCCTCTGGCGGAGGGTAATGCTAAAGCAGATGCCGCCACTCATAATATGGGCCTAGTATACACCATAACCAAGTATGATGAGGCCTCACAACTCCATGCTAAATTCCATCTAAATGCACAATCTTTACGCTTCCGCACAGGATGCTCGCGTGATCAAGCTTTACAAATTGTTTCCCTATGCCCAGTATGTGCTCCATTTCTTCATTTTCCCAGTTTGGGTGTTAACCCTAGAGGCTTACACCCCAATGATATCTGGCAAACTGATGTTACCCACTTCCCTAGTTTTGGTAAGCTGTCTTTTGTACATGTTTCTATTGATACATACTTTGGCTATATCTTTGTTACATTACACACTGGGGAAAAGGCCAAAGATGTTATTGGACATCTCTTAAAAGCTTTCTCTTGCATGGGCAGTCCACGTTGTCTCAAAACAGACAATGGACCCACATATATAAGCCAAACAGTTCAACGGTTCTGCACCCAATGGGAGATTGAACACAAAACAGGTATTCCTTATAACCCCCAGGGACAAGCAATTGTGGAACGAGCCCATCAACATTTAAAAATTTATCTACAAAAAATAAAGGAGGGGGAAATATATAGATGCTGCCAGGGACCTAAGGCCTATTATTGTGCCTCGTGGGGATGTGAAACCTTTAGTAATGGGTATTGTCTTAAGAATTCACCCAGGAATGACTATGCCCACTTCTGGCAAACAATAGAGGGAGAATCAAATATTACTATTCAGTTTACTTCCAATGGAAAACAACAACCAGATTGGACTCAAGGATATCTCTGGGGGCTGCGTATTTACACCCCCGGACAGTACAATCCTGGCCTGCTTTTTTGGCTCAAATTGACCATAGAACAGCCTACTGGAAGTCTAATAGGACCTAATCAGGTGCTCGGAGACCAAAAGGCCCCATCTGGACCCAAGCAGCCCATAGCCCCAACAGTAAAACCTTCCCCCAGCGGTCAAACAATAACTATGGGCTATCAAACCTTTGATTATACCCCTGAGCCCATACACCCTGGAACTGGAGATCGTCTTCTTAATTTGGTCCGAGGAGCTTTTTTCGCTCTCAATGCCACTAATCCTAACAGGACCCAAGATTGCTGGCTATGCTTGACCTCCAGGCCGCCCTATTATGAAGGGGTAGCAATACTGTCTAAATTATCCTCTAATACCACTGCAGATCCCAAATGTTATTCTCTGCCCAGCTATAAGTTAACTATCACGGAGGTCATGGGACAAGAGGTTTGCTTGGGAAAGGTGCCATCTCTGCAACATCACCCGACTAATAAATCAATCCCAATCTGATTATTTGTGGGGTCCCAAAGGGTCCTAATTTGCTTGCATTACTGGGTTAACTCCCTGTGTTTCCATGGCAGTCCTAAATACAACTACTGATTTCTGTGTGCTGATACAATTATGGCCGAGGATATCTTATCATGGATCAGACTATGTCCTGGGACACCTTGAGGGACATACTCGGCTCCCCAGAGAACCAATAACTATGACTATTGCCCTCCTATTGGGCATAGGCGGAATAGCAACTGGAATAGGAACCGGGACAGCCGCCTATGTCCAGGGAGGTCAATTACTAAATTTACAAATGGCTATGAATGAGGATTTAACAGCCATGGCCAAGTCAATTACCGCCTTGGAAAAGTCCCTCACCTCCCTCTCAGAAGTTGTGTTACAAAATAGGAGGGGACTAGATTTATTGTTCCTAAGGGAAGGAGGACTATGTGTAGCTTTAAAGGAACAGTGTTGCTTTTATTTAGATCATACTGGGGTAGTCCGTGAAACTATGGAAAAGGTCAAGGAAAGATTGGCTAAAAGACAAAAAGAGTTTGAAGCACAACAAGGATGGTTTGAACAATGGTTTAAAAATACCCCATGGTTAACTCCTTTGATATCCACTGTAATGGGACCGCTTTTCGGTCTCCTCCTTATAGCTGCTGTAGGCCCCTGCCTAGTTAAGAGAGTGACACAATTTATTAAAGATCAAATTAACATTCTGACTTCTAAGCCAATACAGGTCCATTATCAACGCCTACAAACCAAGGATGATCTTGCTGAAGTTTGTCTCCGACCAATTCGAAGATGATTTTTCTACAATGATCCCTGCTTCATGCCTTTCTCCTTTTGCCCCTTTTTCTTCTTTATTTTTATTATTCTTCTCCTCTGACTCTATGCCTTGTCGAACCGGAACCAATTAGAGACCCAATAATGACTGGCTGGATCGCTACCATTAATGCCTTGGTAACAACGAGCTGATCTTGTAGTACCCAGAGACGGGCAACTTTCACGCTTGCACTGCAACCTAAGACAGGGGAATGGGGCCTCCCCAGAGACGGGTAAGCACTGTAAGGGCAGTGAACGACCTAAGACAGGGGCTACTTGATTCCCTTTGACGTGCAACAAACAAAAGAGGGGGAACTGCTGGCTCGGATCCCCCCTGGCCCCCGGGGCTTGGTGCCGGCCCTGGTTTCTTGTTGTGCCCGTCAAAGAGGCCAGCTCCCAAGGCCTTGAAAGATTTGTGGTGTCTGTTTTCATATTCAGCCTATAATGGTCATGTGGGAACGTCCTGACCTGCTTGGGTCTGATAAGGCTCCTGGTTGAAGGCTTAGTATGAGTCGACAAGGACCACCTGCCCCCCTCCGTCCTTGCTTCCGCCTACCAGTAACTTTCCATTCTGTCTGAAAGAAATATATAAGTATGAGCTGAGATAATAAAGAGAGACTCTCCCTGGATGAAGAACCTTGGTGTCCTGTGAAATCTTTTAACCCCGACGTCTCCCGCCGGACTCGGTCCATTTCTGCCGGACGCGGCACAAACTATCCTAAGAAATACTGGACAGTCCACAGAGGGGGACATAAATCACAGGGAAAGTAACATGGGTTGGGCATCATGGTGCATATCTGTAATCCTCATAGCTTGGGAGTCTGAGGGAAGAGAATTGCATTTTTGAGGCTAGCCTCAGCAACTTAGGACCTAAGCCTTATAGCAAGAGCCCTCTCTAAATAAAATATTAAAAGATTAAGGATGTGGCTCCGTGGTTAAGTACACTTAGGTTCAAATCTTGGTATGAAAATAATAATGATAACAACAACAATAATAATAATAATAATAATAATAATAATAATAATAATAATATAATAACAGCAGCAACAAAGGGGCATAATTTGTTTTGTCTTTTCCATGTACTTAAGCCTCCCCCCTGCTCCCATCACCTACTGTATGTTAACTAAAGATTAAAAATTGAGTTCTGGGAGGGGGACTGGTCCTGCTTCATGTGAGTTTGGGACTGAGGGGAAATTGGGCAACAAGCTGTACTTTGCATCACAGTTCTAGCTGGGAAACTATGAAGAGCACTAGGGAGAATCATCTTGCACATCAGGGAGAGCACAACCACTACCAGCCAGGTGCTATGCTATGTGAAAAGCCACTGTGAAATGTACAAGCTACAGGAATATGAATGAGAAAAGCCTGTAGAATATTTGGGTAAATGAGTGATGGCTATTCCTGAAACATCTGGTTGATGATCACCCATTGTTCCCATAAATTGTAAAGATTTCAGTAAAGCTCAATGTTCCCAGCTGCGACTACACAATAACAATAGTTTGAAATATGTCTTCAGGTTCAGTATAAGGTAAGTTACTTTTCTAACAGCAACAAGAAACTCCAAAGGAGCTTCATCACAGACACTAAGCTGTCCTTACTGGGAAACCCAAACATACCTGCAGGAGGATCTGTTTCCCTGATGAGGTCAATAATCACATGAATCAAGTTCAATTTGCTTAAAGAGGAAGGAAAGGAGATAGGTTCACATTTGTTATGTAACTGCATTTGCATGCAAATATGAACTTAAAAAATAAATGTGAGCATAGGCACCTGAATAGAATGAGGATAAACTTTTCCAAATATTCTCTGTAACAAAATGCCAATCAGACACAAAGATTCTTAGGGAAATGGGAAGGAGAATTTTAAAATGAATAAAAAAAAGAGCCCAGATGAATGGACCATATATTCTTCCTGCTCAAGTATTGAAAATTATATTCCCAGATCTTTAGGGGGCAAGGAAAAAGAAGCCACTATCAGGGTCACTTGTCTTTTCATGTGAAGGAGACACAGGACCACTACCCTCTCACTCAAAATTGGCTACTGGGCAGAACACACAATGTGGAGAGGCACCATTCATTTTTAATTTGTGAGACGAAATGTAGGACAAGGAAGATTTCATGAGAAATTACAACACATGGTTGTGGTAATATAAGGTCGCCCCTGTTACTTTCAGGTTTATACAAAATCACTTTTTAATTTTTCAATGTTTAGAAAGTCAGATATCAATGAGCAATCCATTTTTTTCAGGAAGATGAGAGAAACAAAGCTGAGCATACTTAATAAAGTGGAGACAGGGAACATGATTACTTCTCTGTTTATTTATATAGGGCTAAATAACATAGAAAACAGGTGATAGCACTGATAGCATATGCCAATGTAATTCTCAGCACCACATGTAAATAAGTAAATAAAATGAAAGTCCATCAACCAACGATAAAAATATTAAAAAATCATGGAGTATTTTCAGGGAATTCTGAAACTAGTATCACCCTAAAGCCAAAAGCAGACAAAGACCCTTTAGGGAAAGGAAGCTTTCAACCAATATCTTTCATGAACACAGATGTAAACATTCTTAAAAAAAAATATTGGCCAACTGCATACGAAAACACATGAAAGATAGAGCACACCAAGATCAAGTGGGGTTCATCCCAGGGATGTAAGGTTGGCTCAACATACAGAAATCAATCAATGTGACTCACCACATCAAAAGACTTAAAGACAATCATCACATGATTATCTCAATAAATGCAGAAAAAGCATTTAACAAAGTACAGCACCCATTCATGTCAGAAAATTTAGAGATAGAAGGAAGATCTCTCATAATGTAAAGACTGCGTATGAAAAACCCAAGCCAATTGTGAATGGAGAAAACTGAAAGCATCTCTTCTTAAGGCAGGAGCAAGGCACGAATGCCCACCTTCACCACGCCTATTTAACACACAGTCCTTGAAATGCTAGTCAGAGCAATTAGGCACGAAAAGGAAATTAAAGGGATACAAGCAGGAAAAGAAGAGCTCAAATGTGATTGTACCAGAAACACTGGATTAACATGGTAGACTGAAAAGCGACCTGCTCTCTCCCAAGCCATCCTGGAATCACACTAAGATGGGTCAAAGACCAACACGTAGGACCTGAAACTGTAGAAGGACATGGGTACATGTAGGTTTTCTGGTAGGACCTCCAAAGCTCAGAAAACAAAAGCAGAGCAAACACTAGATCTTCAACTCCCTGCCCAGGGCACGTGTGATCTCCAAAGGGCTTAAGGGTCTCCTTACAATGACCCTCCTAGGTGCAGCACACAGGCCTCTGGGCAGGCAGCCCTTAGCAGGCAGCCCTCATCCCTGGCATCTCTGCCCTCCTGAGACCCCCTCGGCAGCCCTGCTCCCCTCACACAGCTGCGTCCACCTCTTCCGCTACTAGTGAGGACTCTGACGTTGTGCACACTAAGCAGCATTGTACGAACAGTGCACCTGCAGTTTCTTCTCCAAGGAGAGTCTTCTTTGAAAAGTTGACACCTCTGAGCCTGCCATGGATGGCTTCTTGCTGATTTCTGATAGACCCTCAAAGCATCTTTCTTACCGTCCTTGTGCAAAGTACTCGGCTTCTTTTAAAATAGTGACATCTCATTAGTGACCCTCTCCTCCTTGACAGGACTCTACAAGAGCTTCCTTTCTGACCAAACAGTGGAGGCTTCCATATCTTTCTGATCTGCTTTTTTGTTTGGCTTCCAATCCTCATCATGAATCTGGCATGAAGAAGCCAGCAGTGCTCAGGCCACAGCCTGAATGCTTGTGTTACCTAGAAATGTCCTCTGCCAGTTAATGACCCCAACACCTTTAAACTCAGCCTCCCACACAGTCTTGGGAGCGTGAGCCAAATGTGAACATGTTCTTTTCCAGAATTTCACAGGGGGCCCGTGCCCCAGTCTGGCCGGGCACAATTCAAGAGCCATTTGTCAAAAGAAACAAACTTTATTTTTTAGAACACAGGGCACCACACAGCTCCTCAGGAAAACCCTCAGAGCCCAACTGCTACCACTGGCTTCTCACAAGCCTCTAAACCTCCCCCAGCTCTTGAGGCCGATTAGCTGGGTCATGTGGGTGGAGCCAAAAAATTCCCCCAATGAGTAGCTCCGTGGTCTGAAAGGGTGGGGAAACATCCCAATGAGCATCATCGAAGAGGAGCCAATCAGTTGGCAGCTAGAAGTTTACTGGGGCTGCTGTGAGCCAATCATCAGCTGGCAGCTGGAAGTTTGCAGGCAGCTGGAAGTTTGCTGGGGCCCCTTTGGCTGTGGCTCTCAACAGGCCCGTCCTGATCCCCAGAAGAACTCTCACTCCTATCTGAGGCCTCATGAACACAGTCTTTACTGTCCGCACACCCATCAGTGCCAGTTTGGTTTTGAGCTCACACAATGATCACCTGTGAAGCTCTGCCTGTAGAATTCTAGACTTTCCCTAGCCTGCTCTGCCAAACTCTTCCAAATTTCTTTCATAAACCAATTGCAAGGGCTTTTGAACCACATGATCTGGTAGAGTCACAGAAAGGACCACTTCCTGTATACCACTACTGGGCAGAAACTTTTTGGTTAATTTTTCATGTCTGTGAAAAATACCAGAGAGATCAGCAACTTAAAAGGAGGAAATATTCTTTTATTTTGGTTCACAATTACAGAGGTTGCAGTCTATGGCCACTTGGCTCTGTTGCTTTGGGTCTGTGGTATCGATGTCCATCATGGTGGGGAGCGTGGGGTGGGACACGGTTGCTTTCCTCATGGTATCCAGAAAGCAGAAGGGAGACAGGGAGGGTCCAGGGTCCAGTATTTGCTTCAAGCACAAGCCTTCAATGATCTATGTTCCTCCCAATAGGCCTCACATCCTAAAGGTCTCCTCTCCTCTGCCACAGTCTTGGCTGGGCACAAGATCACGAGCCACTCACAGCTTTGTAGATTCAAACAGCAATTCTTTATTCCTGAACTCACACCAGCCTCTACACACGTTCTGGGGAAATCCAAGTTCTGCCAAACAATTCACGTCCCAAATACTTTCTCCCATGAGAACTCAATGGGAACTCAGGCAGCAGGATACGCCCTATTCCAGCAGCAATAACCTTAAATCTGGAACTGCCTTAAATCCAGATTGTCCTAAACCAGGAACACCCTAAACCCAAATTATCCTAAACCAGGATACTTCCAAAAACCTGCAGGATACACCCTAAACCTGGATTCACCCTCGTCCTTGAGCAGGGTCACTTTTCTCAAACACACATGCAATGTCACAGCAAATTTCCAAGGCAAGTCCATTTAACATGGGGTACGCTGGCAAGGAAATCCCGATGCGTCATTCCTACTTGGCAATGGCCCTCAGCATCTCCCCACTTCTGATTAATTAAACAACAAGCAATGTGACTTAAGGATCGTGCCTGTTAGGTTGTCCAATTCAACATATGGTTCTTACCCATCATGGGAAAACGGACCTCTAGGCGTCAGCCTCCTGTCTTAAATTGATACCACTGCAATCAGATCAACCCGTCACTGACTACCGGTCCAGCATTCAGCCATACTTGTGGATAGGCCTATGCACCAGTGGGGGGGGTGAGGTTCTTGCCTCACCTCTGTTGGCCACCAAATTTTAGACCGTCACTAGTAGAAGGGAGGAGGATACAGAAATTCCACAACACCAAGCCAATTGACGGCTCCTTTGGAAAAATTGCATCACTGGTGACACCATCAGCAAAGATATGCCAGCACTACCACAATTAACATGGGGTGCACTGGCAAGGAAATTGCATCACTGGTGACTCCATCAGCAAAGATATGCCAGCACTACCACAATTCACTGCACCAAACGATAGTTCACAATGCATACAAGTGATATACAGTCCAGGCAAGTTCTGCAAGCAATTCAAAGTGGAGGAGTCTATCAATATGTCCATTTCCTCCCAAAGTAAATTGAGTCCTTGATTGAGCATTACTTGTTGAGTTATATTCATTGATGCATTAGTTTATACAGTTTACTGTGATAGCTATCATAGAAGCTGTAGTTTGGTTTTATCTTAGTCTTCACCGGCACTTGGATGGAGATGGGAATTCTGGCAAAGATGCTAAAGAGACATTATCCTTAACAGAATTATTAAATGTAATGAAAAGGAAAGGTGAAAGTAAACAAACAGATCTGTTAACCACCTTTAAAAACAATCCTTAACAGCTGTTTATCTAATTTAAATAGTAAGCAAACAGATGTGTTAACCACCTTTAAAAACAATCCTTAACAGCTGTTTACCTAAATTAAATTAAACCATTTAAATCACTTGAATAAAAAAAAAATTGGATCCATTTTTTTATGAGTGCTCCCATATATGAAATATGGACCTACACACATACAGACACACAACACAAAACAGAAGTGTGCACATAACATACAACACATAGGACAATAAAGGCCTCATAGCTTTACCTAGGTGAAATCTCCATTGCAATGTTTAAAAACTCCACAGTCAAAAAATAAAACTGATCAGAAAAACATTAACCTAGGTTTATATGAGCTCAAAAATAAAATAGAACTTTATGATGTGGAAAAAATGCAATAATAAAATAGATATTGAAAATAGCACCCTGGTTAATCACTGTTGCAGATGTAAGAATAGCCAAGCTGGAGCTCTGGATATCAGCTGTTATGGATTTGAGTCAAATCATCTTCTTTTTCTGTAGAAATTGCTTTAGTTAATCTCTCTGGAATCCAAATCGGCTGCTGTTCTCCCTGTGGCAAAACACAAATGGAGCCCTGACTCCAGACAATCACTGGGTCAGGACCTTTCCATTGTCCTGTTAGAATATCTTTCCAAAGTACCTTAGGCTTATGTACATTTTTTGGATACATATGTCTTTCCGCAGCACTAAGTCCTGATGAATCCAAATTTAGAAAGTTTAGAGTAAAAAGGGTTATTTTAAGTTTATCTTTGGGGGATATATACCCCTTTCCAATTCCCTCTTTTTGCTTTAATAGGTACGTTTTAATAGTTTGATGAGCTCTTTCAACTATGCCTTGTCCCTGTGGATTGTATGGAATTCCTGTTATGTGAGTAATACCAAATGATGTGCAAAATTGTTTAAAAGAGGTAGAAGTATAACCAGGACCATTATCTGTTTTTAACTGTTTAGGAACACCCACAGTGGCACAATTTTGTAAGCAATGAGCTATAACATCTTTAGTTTTTTGCTCTGGCATGAAGGGAGCCCATCAAAAATCCGGAAGAAGTATCAACTGTAACATGTAAATACTTTAATTTTCCAAATCTGGCAAGTGTGTGACGTCCATCTGCCAAATATGGTTAGGTATCAGTCCTCTAGGATTGGCTCCAAGATTAACTTGTGGTAAAAAGGTCACACAATTTTGACACTGTTTTAGTATATGTCTGGCTTGTTCCTTAGTTATTTTAAAACACTTTTGTAAAGTATTAGCATTAACATGAAACCTTTTATGAAAATTTGTAGCTTCTTCTAGTGTAGAGAAAATATGTATGTCATGTGTCGTTTTATCTGCTAAATCATTGCCCAAGCTAAGGGCTCCAGGCAATCCTGTATGTGCCCTAATATGTCCTATAAAGAATGGATCTTTTCTGTCCCAGATTAGACTTTGTATATTGGAAAACAAAGAGAAAACGGTAGAGGAAGGGGAAATCCTACCAGCATCTTCAAGGGATATAATAGCATTAACTATATATTGACTATCAGAAAATAAATTAAATACAGAATCTTTGAACATCACAAAAGCTTGTAAAACTGCATTAAGCTCTACCTTTTGAGCTGATTGTTTGGGTACTAAAAATGTAAAAGTTTGATCAGGGGTAACTACTGCTGCTGTACCATTATTAGACCCATCAGTGAATATATTTGGAACATTCATGATAGGTGTTTTTCTTGTCATTTTAGGAAAAACTACAGGATGCTTAGACCAAAAAGACAACAAAGGATTAGATGGTAAATGATTATCAAATGAAACATTAGATTTACACATGATTATTGCCCAAGTATTTAACTCATTAGCTAACTCATCAATTTGAATAATTTTTATTTCACCTACATAATCGGGATCGATTACCCCAGGACTTATCATAAGTCCTTTTAATGTAGATTAACTATGTCCCAATAATAAGCCTATTGTTCCTTGGGGAAGAGGTCCTTTTACTCCTGTAGGAATTATTTGAACTCCCATCTCTGGAGTTAGTACTGCTCTGGCAGAGGCGCAGATGTCCAACCCTGCACTCCCTTGGGTTTGTCTGATGAAGGATTTAGTGGACCATGTGTCTTGGGCACCACCCTGATGGTATTGCTGGGTTCCTCCACTGCCCCGTATATTTGTGGTTGTGGGCCCTGGAGCATTGGGCCCCCCAGTCCGTTTTTTGGCAATGGAGCCTGATGTCTTTCTCCATGATATCATGGGTAAATACCTGGTCCTTGTCCATTCTTTGATAAGGGAGTACCCTCTATGGTGGTTTGAGAACGGCATTCATTAGCCCAATGTCTCCCTCTATGGCATCATGGGCAAATACCCAGTATTCTATTCCTTTGATACCTAGCTTTGTTAAACCCTCCTCCTATGGGGCAACTCCTTTTAAAATGTCCTGTTTGTTCACAATTATAGCATGTTTTTGGCCTGGCATCTAAAGCCTGTTGTACTGCAGCTGCTAAGACTTGCCCTTGTTCATTAATATCTCTACATAATTTAATATATGTGTTTAAATCTTCATGTCTCCATGGTCTAATAACCTCTCTGCAGCAACTATTTGCTTGGTCATAAGCCAGTTGTTTTATTAATGGCATTGTTGTTCTGAATCCCCCCAAATTTTGGCAGCTGTTTGAATAAGCCTATCTACAAAGTCAGCGTAAGGTTCATTAGCTCTCTGTATTACCTTAGATAGCTGACCGTATAAATCTCCATGTCCTTGTAAAGTCTTCCATGCCCTAACTCCATCTGCAGCAATTTTTGCATATATAGCAGGATCATATTCAATTTGTTGCCGTTGACCCTCATAAGGTCCTTTTCCTAACAACATATCTAGATTTCTTTGAGGGTAACCGGCTGCTGCATTTCGCCTAGCTGTCTCCATGCAAAATTCCTCATTGGCAACCTTCCATAACAAATATTGTCCTCCATTGAGCACAGATTTACACATGCTAGCCCAATCTGCTGGCGTCATGTCCAAGTTAGTAATGGACTCGACCATGCTTACCGTGAAGGGAGCTTGGGGACCATGGGTTGTTACAACCTCCTTTAACTGCTTCATTGTTTTAAAATCTAAAGCATGGTGAATTCATTGCCCTCCTAGTTGTTCAAGTACAGGGCATGCTAGTCTTTGAGGTCCTGTCTCAGGATCCCACTTATCAACTACGGGGTTTGAGGGCCACTCAGCTGTCTCCATCGGTGGGGCTGTTGGTTGAATTACACCCTCTGGTAATAAAACAGAGTTAGTAACAGCCTCCTGTTGTGGCCTTTTTCCTAATAACCCCTTTTCCTTTAAATTTTCTTCCTCTGTCTGACTAGCTCGAGAGACCTTCTCTTTTGCTGATCTAAAATGTCTTTCTCCATGGTCTGAACCTCCAACAATTTACTTAACACCTTTTCGGTTTGTTTTTTACTAATTTCTAATCTACTATAAAGATAATGCAACCCAATAAGATAACACAAAACAAAACCGAAACTGAATGAAACAAAAACTGAATAAAAAATCGTTGTATCAAATTTCTCTTCCTCAGGGCGGACAAACTTCAAACCTTGAGCCAACCATTTTTCCCAGTTTGCCTGAGAAATTTCTAGGGATAGGCAGCTTGAAACAAAAACGAAATAAATCAAAACAAGAACACATTTTTTTTTGAAATGGTCACCCATTCTCTCGCCTTCCCTCAGGGGCGAGCAATTTCACTTACCTCCAAGTTTCAGACATTCCACGTACAGACCACCAAATGCCACAGTCTTGGCTGGGCACAAGGTCACGAGCCACTCACAGCTTTGTAGATTTAAACAGCAATTCTTTATTCCTGAACTCACACCAGCCTCTACACACGTTCTGGGGAAATCCAAGTTCTGCCAAACAATTCACGTCCCAAATACTTTCTCCATTCCATGAGATCTCAATGGGAACTCAGGCAGCAGGATACGCCCTATTCCCAGCAGCAATAACCTTAAACCTGGAACTGCCTTAAATCCAGATTGTCCTAAACCGGGAACGCCCTAAACCCAAATTATCCTAAACCAGGATACTTCCGAAAACCTGCAGGATACACCCTAAACCTGGATCCACCCTCGTCCTTGAGCAGGGTCAACTTTCTCAAACACACATGCAATGTCACAGCAAATTTCCAAGGCAAGTCCATTTAACATGGGGTACGATGGCAAGGAAATTTCGATGCGTCATTCCTACTTGGCAATGGTCCTCAGCACTCCTCCCCACAGTGCCACAGGCTGGACATGAGTCCTTCAACACCTGGGCATGGGGCATTCCAGACCCAAGTATCACACTGTGCTAAACCAGGCTGTGCCCAGTTGAGATCCAACTCACCGTTTTCCCTTGAAGACCCATTCAGAAATGCAAATGTTTGTGTGACAGGTGACAGTATGTGGTTCCATTACTCATGATGTCTATGTCATCTATATGTATTGAGATAAATCAGCAAAATGCAAACAGCACATTCCATATCAGAATTTTACCAAAACACAATGTCCAGAAAGGGCATTGGGGAGGGGCATGACTGTCATCCAGCAGTTTGGGAGGCTGAGGCAGGAGGATTGCAAGTTTGAGGCCAGCCTCAGCAACCTAGTGAGGCCCTAAGGAACTCACTGAGACCGTGTCTCTAAATAAAATATAGAATAAGGCTACAGATGAGGCTCAGTGGTTGAGTGCCTCTGAGTTCAATCTCCAGTATCCCTCCCCAAAAAGAGCATGTACATATATATATATATATATATATATATATATATATGTGTGTGTGTGTGTGTGGGTATATATTTATGTATGTGAGTGTGTGTGTGTGTGTGTTTGTGATCTGCTATTTACATATAGATATATACACATACACATCACATATGTTCTATATGGTGTATATATACACATAATATGTGCATATACATACATGTTCTGATGAACTGTTCTGCAGCCAGTGGCATTAGCTGATCTTACCAGAATGTATTCCTGCCTGAATAATTAAGCATTTAAATACCTCCCCATAGGGACTTGAAAAAATTAATTATGCATTTTTCAGTGCAGATGAACACCAAAGGACTGTTTGTGGCATAGGTATCAGCCACAAAGATCTGGGTGCAATAAAGAATTTGGTCATTGTTCCATATAATTCTCGAAGAGGAGATGATGTAGTCCAACACAGACATGAGCATGAAGAGTCCCATGAGCAGCAGGATGGTCCTGGTGGCCCTCAGTTCTGGGGAGGCTCTTGGTGACAGGCTGGTGCTGTGGAGGTGCTGGCACTGCCTCTTATGCCTGCACAGGAGGGCCACCATGTACCCACTGGAGAGGGCCATGAGCCCCATGAGGAAGACTTCCCGGAAGATAAACAGGGTGGACACCATCTGCCGGATCCAGTAACTGATGGGCCAAATGGAATAGGATTTGGTGGCATACATCAGATACCCTGAGGTCCAATTGGGGGTGGCGACGTTGGAGACTAAGTGGTGGCTGCTAATGGACATGTACAAGACACACAGGAAAAGGAGGGGTCTCAGGCTGTCCTGTGGGGACCTGGGTTTGAACTTTGCCAAGGGGGAGCCCCTGGGGCATAGGGTGATGGCCTGCAAGACACTCAGCATGCAGGATGTGCAAATGGAGAAGCCCCTCATCAGCCTGTGCAGGTAGATGACGGCTTCACAGGTGATGTCGTCCCAGAATCTCCAGAGAGACATAAATACATCTGTAGCTATGAAGCCCATGACGGTCAGCAACAGCAGGTGGGTCAGGGCCAGGAGAGCAATGGGCAGGTCCGTGGGCTTGGGCCTGTGTCCAAGGTGGAACAAGAAAACATGGAAGAGGAGGAGGATGGTGTTGGCCAAGATCCCATGCCAATTTCAGACAGAAAGGCATTACTCAGGGCAGGAATTCTGTAGAGGCCGCCTTTGCTCATCTTATGGGGGGGGGGAAGGAGTTTGTCAGGGTCTGGGGAGAAATGGAAGGGTGATTCCTCATGAAAAGGACAGCGACCTTCGTCAGTCAGAACAAGAGCGCTCGCCTCAAGGAAAGGTGGATTTTTATCTGCACAACTGTGTAGTTCATGCTCTACAAGTTCTGGTGGATTTGCATGAGGAGAATTGCAGACCAGTGGAAAGGAGGCCCCTTGATCAGAGTCTATATAGATCAGACTTGCATAGGTTAGGGTACATCAGTGCTGTCTTGATTACAGTGGGTTTTTTTTTGGGGGGGTACCAGGGATTGAACCCAGGGGTGCTGAACAACTGAGCCCCATCCCCAGGCCTTTTAATATTTATTTAGAGACAGGGTCTCCCTGAGTTGCTTAGGACCTCACTAAGTTGCTGAGGCTGGCCTCCAACTTGGGATCCTCCTGCCTCATCCTCCCAAGCTGCTGGGATGACAGGTGTGCACCACTGCACCTGGTCATGTGTTTCTTTGTAAAAATCGCTCAGCTGTCTCCCATCTTAATACATAGAGAATAAAATATTACCAAAAGAGAGTACTTTGGCAATCTCTGTAGAGAGAACTCTGATGGGTGTTCAGGTGTTTCCTTTGAATGCTCTAAGGTAGCTACGCATATTACTCATTCATAATTATCATGCCAGGATAATTCCCTCGAGAGTGGAGTCTACCAAATATAAGCAGAAATTTCAATTTTTCTCCCTATTTCAGCACGTGGAACTGGGATGGTAAAAAGAAACCTACTTTACATAGATTCAGGGTCTTTCCATTTTAACATCTTAATAAAAGGACAAGTGTCCAAACTGTCCCTGAAGGATGGGACTCCATGGGACTCTAAACTGTCACCTCTCCTTGTAGAAGCAAAGGTATTTCCTCACACTTAAAAGGTAACGCATAGAAACTATATTAGAAAATTTGGTGAGGATGTCCTTACAGAATACATCTGGATGGAGCTGTTCTTTGAGTTAATCCCTGACCCCCAGGGCACAGATCAGAAAAGGGTCACAATGTAGTGCATTGACAGTCACCATGTGTCTTTCGTGTAGTGTCAGGAGAGATCTTTCTGGCCATCTAGTGGTCTCCATTTTGTTGGTCTTTTCTTTTTCGTGTGTGTGTGTGTGTGTGTGTGTGTGCATGCACGTGTGCTGGGGTTGGAACCCAGATAGCACTGAGCCACATCCCCAGCCCATGTCCCCCTTTTAGATCACTGACAACTGTATCACTGAAATATACATACAAGGCAGGCACAGTGACGCATGCCTGTCATCCCAGTGGCTCAGGAGGCTGAGACAGGAGGATGGCAAGTTGGAGGCCAGCCTCAGAAACTTAGCAAGGCTCTAAGCAACTCAGCAAGGCCCTGTCTCTAAAGAAAATACCAACACGGGCTGGGATGTGGCTCAGTGGTTAAGTCCCCCTGGGTTGAAGTCCTGGTACTAATGTGTGTGTGTGTGTGTGTGTGTGTGTGTGTGTGTGTGTGTGTATAGATACACACACACACACACACACACACACACACACACACACACATATATATATATATATATATAATTTAGATTTTCTTAAATATTATACTCTATGTCTTATAAAGGATGGAATATAGGTATGTCTGTGATATGTTATTTTTTGAAAGGAATTTTGGTGGCTACAAGCACTTCAGAGAAAGAAGCCAAGAGTCATGTTCTGGGTGTGACCTCTCTCAGCCACGCCTCCTGACACACCTGCCCACCCAGCCTGTCCTGGAGACCAGGAGATAGGACAGAGGCTCTCTCCCCTCAGCAGGAGGAGCTGGGGATGCTCCTCAAGTAAGGTCTGTCTTGGCAGTGCCAATGCTGACCCAGTGCCTGGGTGGCCAATGTTCACATGCAAAACTATCTGCATTTACACACAAGGGCAAGCCAGCTACTCTCAAGAGACCTGAAATTCTGTCTGTAAGGACATGGAGCCCAGGGAAAGTGACATGGATTTCTGAATCAGCTCAGATTGAGAGAGGCCATGGTGGGGAAGAGGAGTGACAGATTAGGTGGGCAGATAAGGAAAAGCTAAACATATGTGGAGAAATCCATTACAAAGAGGGGGCCGGGTGGGGCTCAGTTGCAGAGTGCTCACCTTGCACACGGGAGGCCCTGGGTTTGATCCTCAGCACCACATAAAGTAAAGGCCTCTGTCTGTCCACAAATACAAAAAAAATATTTTTAAAAGTATCTAAGAGAAATCTGAGCATTCACTTGCTAAATCTGAAGGCAAAGTCCGGGACATCCTCCAAAGATGCATTACATCTTTGGGACACCTTTAATTACCTGCATCAAGGACACAGTCACTCTAGATGTTGCACAGGTGTGTAGTTCCCCAAATCACAGCCATCCTCTGACGCATGATGTAATCAAAAGTTCCTGTTCAGATCAGGGACCATGACGTGGTGGTGAGGAGAGAGATGGAGAGAGGCTTGGAAGGAGGACACCCCTCAGCAGAACCCAGTGCAGGTTCGGGTGCTTCTGACCTTAGGGAGGGGCTGCTAATATCAATAAAATACATTTCATGGAAATAAATAGTATTTCACTTGGTCATTATTAGCTAACTCACTGTCACCATCAACCTCAGTCTCGTCACCTGCTGGATACTAAGCCAAAAATGGACAACAGGCAGTGGAATGGATGTGACAGAACTCTCCTGTACATATGTGAATACACCACAGTGCATCTGAAATCCCAGTGGCTCAGGAGGCTGAGATAGGAGGATTGTGAGTTCAAAGCTAGCCTCCACAAAAGTGAAGCCCTGAGCAACTCAGTGAGACTCTGTCTCTAAATAAAATACAAAATAGGGCTGGGGACGGGGCTCAGGGGTTGTGTGCCCCTGACATTCATCCCTGGTAAGTGTCCCTGATTCCCCCTCAAGTCTCACCACTGTGTATGTCCACAGGACTAGGGTCCTAATTAGAATAAGATATATGCCATACTTGGATGAAGATATCACAACAGAATCTGCTGTCCTGTGTAACTAAAAAGGACCAATAAAACACATACATGAGGTAGCAGTTACCATAAGCCTAGAATCCTATTGGTGAGTACAATGGGGAAAGTTTTGCAAAATAAAATGGATAGAAGGGATGCAGGAAGCAAGACAGGTCCTGGTTGTTTCGTGAATGCATGGCTCCCTCTCGTCCAGTGAGAAGATGCCCGGAACAGGGTAAAGGAGCAGGAGGCTTTGGGACTGTGGGCTCCAAGCTCTACCTTTTGGTGCAATTCAAGGAGGAAAACTAGGAAGAGCACTGGGGAGAAATGGTGGGTTCACCAGAGAGGGCAGGGCCATTGCCATGCAGATGTCAGGGCTGTGTGCAGACCTGTTCTGGAATAAGGGAATCCCAGGAATAGGGGGAGCAAAACCCTGGAGAGGGCTTGGGTCCACGGATGGTGGCTATTCCTGATGAACTGGGGTAAAAATAGGGGTAGCTGCTTTTCAGGGATATAAGCCTGCCAGGTTGCCCTCTGCCCTTGGTGAGAATTTTTTTTGTGTGTGTGTGTTTGCACCAGGGATTGAACCCAGGGACGCTTAACCCCTGAGCCCTGTCCCCAGACTTTTCTCTGCCTTCCCTTGAGATATCTGATATCTGGAGGAGCAATGACAACTTACCAGCCAGGTCCCACTGACCCAGTACCAATGTCCCCAGACCTTTTTGTATTTTATTTAGAGACAGGGTCTCACTGAGTTGCTTAGAGCCTCACTAAGTTGATGAGGCTGGCCTCCAACTTGCCATCCTCCTACCTCAGCCTCCCAAGCTGCTGGGATACCCGGCCTGCACCACCACACCCAGCTGAGATGGAGTTTTGAACAAACAGTGCTATTTCCTTCTAAAGAATCTGAGATAATATTTCACAATTTTTGAGCTATAGAAGTCACAGAACCATTCTGTTTGGGTTCTGAAGATGAGAGAAGAAAAGCTGAGTATGTTTTTAAAATCTGAAACCAAGACTTATCACTTTCCTGATGACCTGCCTAAATAAGGTTTATGTTTAAAATCCTTAGATAACATAAACCTTGGTAACATAGGAGTGCAAGTCAAGCAAAGTGTTTTAATTCAGAAAATAATGAGAAATTATTTCTTAGGGTTAAAAAGTAATGAATTACTTCTGAGTTATCAAATTTAAATATACCGTCCAGGCAAGATGGTGGGACACCCCTGTAATTCCAGTGGCTTCTGAGGCTGAGGCAGGAGGATCATGAGTTCAAAGCCATCCTCCGCAACACGAGGCCCTGAGCAACTCAGGGAGACCCTGCCTCTAAATAAAATACAAAAAGGGCTAGGGACGGGGCTCAGGGGCCAACAGACTCTGGGTTCAATCCCTGGTATCCCTCCCAAAAATTAAATATACTGAGAACAAACATTCTATTTGTATTCTAAAGAAAACAGTCCTCTGATTGTGGATGCCTGTTACTGCAGCGTGGCTATCCTGGGGCCAACCAAGTCTGGTGGATTCAATTTGTCCCCTCCCAGTCACTTCCTAGAAACCCCCTTTCCACTCCTTGTGCATTTACAGGGCACAAAAGCACTTACCCAGACAGACACGGAGGGGACCAGGTGACCTGAGAAGAAGTTACTCGGCTTTAAGTAAAGGACATGTTTAGTTCATCTCTCTGCGGGCCTGCAATTTCAGGGCCCGCAGAAAGGTGACAAGAGGCCACTGAGGAGAGGTGAAGATGGAGTCCCTGGTGGCACATTCCACCTGTCTCTCAGCTTCACTTTATGCTCTTCTGGGTGAGAGCCACCTGGGGAGATCAGTGACCAAAACTTTTCTCTACCTTCCCTGGAGATATCTGATATCTGGAGGAGCAATGACACTGACCAGACATGTCCCACTGACCCAGGACCAATGTCCCTTATTTGGTCTTAGAGTGAAATGGTGTGTGGTTCGCTACTGTGGAGGGGGAGATTCCTGGCACCTCCCAGTGGCTCTGAGGGTCCTCTCCCTGCAGTGCATGGGGACACCCTCCTCCCAGGTCTCCCCCTTGAAGTAGTGTGAGTTCTTTGTCCAGGATTTGCACACTCTCAGCTGAGTTTTTTAAGATGTGAGTGAAATTGAAAAGTCAATTTAAGAATCAACAGTTATACCCAGTGACCTCACTCACAGGACTAATACAAAGCGATCCTAGAATTTGTATGGAAAAATAAAAGACCCCAAAAGAGCCCAAGCAGTTCTCAGCAGAAAGAGCAATGCAGACAGCCTCAAAACATGGGTTTCAAACTGCACCACAGAGCAACCACAAAAACATGTGACTGGCCTAGGAGCTGACAGGGACCAAAGTCCTAGAGTAGAAGACTCAGGGACAAATACAGTCCTCAGTGATAGACAAAGGTTCCCAAACCACAGCTTGGAGAAAAAGGACAGAAAATTAGATTCCACTGGCAACTGGTCCCCTTCTGTCACTTTGCATAAAAGTCAACTCCAAGTGGATCAAAGACCCAGAAATCAGACCAGGACACTTTGAAAGCATAAGGCCAACACTCCATCATGTCGGTATGGGCAATGACTTCCCCAGGAAGACTTCTAACATTCAGAAAAAAAAATACCACGTCTTCATCAACGGGATGATGGCTCTCGTTAAAAACCTTCTGGGAAGCACAGGAAACCTACCAAAAGGAATAGAATCCTTTGCAAGTTACTCTTCTAACAGAAGGTCAAAATCCAGAGTCCAAGGGTCCAGAAAAAAATCCAAACCATCAATGGGGCCAATGGACTAATTGGACGTTTCTCAAAAAGAAGAAATTCAAACCATCTGCAATACATGAAAAGATATTCAAGAGTTTAGCAGTCAGGAAAATGCAAGTCAAAATTACATTGAGATTCCATCTCATCCCTGTTAGGAGGGATCAAGAATATAAGTGATAACAAATACCTGGCAAAGGTGCAGGGGGAATGAATTACCCACTGCTGATGGGATTTGAAATCGCTTCGACCATTACGGAAATCACCATGGAGGTTCCTCAGAAGCCTAGGAAAGGAGTGGCCATGTGACCAGCTCTACAATTCTTGGTATTTTTTCCAATAGAATTAAAGTCAACCTGCAGAATGAGAGCAGAGAGATCCCATTTCTGAATGATAAAGTGATCTTCTCAGGATGAATTCCAAGATGAAAGAGAGGACAAAACTAGGTATGTGAACAAGATGTAGAATGTCTACAAAAGTTGCAAGAGGTTTGTGGACGGTAAATCTCAAAAGGTTCGTGTATGTGATTAAGCACAAAGTTACTCAGGTTTTTTTTTTTTTTAAGTAAGATTATAACCTTTAATATGCTGATTCTCTATGTTTAGAAACAAGGGCTCTTTAAAATATTGATCTGCTTTTATCTGTCAAGATAATTTCTTGTGTCAGTAAGGTTTCATTACTTATGGAAACTACATCTGAAAGGGATTAGGTTCTGTGCTGCTTTTAAAGTTTTTTTTAAAATTTTTTTAAGTTTATTTTTTAGTTGTTGATGGACTTATTTATTTATTTATTTATTCATTTATTTATTTATATGTGTTGCTAAGAATTGAACCCGGTGCCTCACACATTCGAGGCAAGTGCTCTATCACTGAGCCCCAGCCCTAAAGTCTTCAATAATTACTTCATAGGTGGTTAAATAAACAACTCTTATGTGTATATCTGAGAATTGTGTCAGCCTTGTCTAAGTTTTGTTTGTTTGGTTGTTGGGTGCTGGGGTTTGAACCCAGGGGCACTTGACCACTGAGCTCCCTCCCCAGCCCTATTTTTGTGTTTTATTTAGAGACAGGGTCTCACTGAGTTGCTTAGTGCCTCACTTTTGCAGAGGCTGGATTTGAACTCGTGATCCTCCCGCCTCATCCTTCCTAGCTGCTGGGATTATAAGTGTGGGCCATCGTGCCAGGCTCTAAGTTTTAATAGAAAACCTTAAATTTAGTTTCTTAAAAAAATATATTTTGGGGCTGGGGTTGTAGCTCAGTGATAGAGCAGTGGCCTTACATTATGAGTGATGCTCTGGGTTCGATCTTCGGCACCACATAAAAATAAACAAATAAACAAAGATATTGTGTCTGTCTCCAACTGAAAAAAAGTATATAAAATATTTTTTCATCTTTTTTATTTTCAACATACATTAGTTGTGAAACGTTTCTCCTGTAAAGATGGATATGTGTCCTTTACATCTTTTTACTTGACTTCCTGTGGGAGGCTGAGGCAGGAGGCTTCTGATTTCAAACACAGCCTCTACAAAAGCAAGGCCCTAAGCAACTCAGTGAGACCTTGTCTCTAAATAAAACACAAAAATAGGGCTAGGGATGGGGCTCAGTGATTGAGTGCTCCTGGGTTCAATCCCCAGAACCAACCAACCAAACAAAACTTAGACAAGGCTTTTCCATGTTTTAGGAGCATTTACACTTTAAGAATTTTTCTGTTTGTATCATTTTCACAGAGTTAGCTCTGAGGGTCACATTATAAAATACGTGACTGGTCACAGTCTCCCAGTATCCATATTTTACTAATGTAATTGAAGTGAGGAAACCTAAACATCTGTCTTACCCTTGTACACTTTTAAATATCATTGTTAATGGTGGTTTTTAAAAATCCTAAAATGTTATACATAAACTCATGATGATAGTCTGTTTTATCTAAGTAAATATAAATATTGATCTTCTATTGTTCCTTTTTGTTTTTGAATACTCCAACGTTCCTTCTTTTATCATAGGAAAAAAATGAATGAATGAATGAATGAATGAATGAATGAAAGAATGAATAAATAAATAAATAAATAAATAAGACTTGTTGACAACTTAAAAATTTAAAAAAAGGAATTCTTGGGCTGGGGCTGGGGCTGAGGGTAGAGCACTTACCTGTCACATGTGAGACCCTGTGTTAAATCCTCAGCACCACACAAAGATAAGTAAAACAAAATAAAGGTATATATAAAAAACGAGTTATTTTCTTTCAGAAGTTGAAAACTGTTGTGCACATTTCCTTCCACCTCCTTGATTTCTGAGAAGAAATCCACTGTAATTTCAAGGGTGTTCATTTCTCTTTGTCTGATTTCAAGATTTTTTAAAAATTTTCTCTGCTTTTGTTATCAGAAGTTCAGTTATGATGTTTTGGCTATGGATTTCATTGATTGGTCTAATTTGGGATCCATTAATCTTTTGCCTAATTTACAAAGCTTTTAGTCATTATTTTCTAGAATATTCTTGTAGCCATTCTCCATGTATTCTCTCCTTCTGGGAGACTCTATATGGATGTCTCATGTTTTATTATTTATTTTAAAAAATATATAAAAAATAAATTTCTACACACACACACACACACACACACACACACACACACATAACACATGCATACTCACACAAAAGAGAGAGAATTTAAACTTCGTTAATAAACTTAATAAGGGCATCTGTCTAACTGTGACCCAAATCATTACTGGCTTCTCTGTATATTAGATGTACTCATGGTGCTCAAGTGTACAAGACGTTTAAAATGTTGAGCTTAGAACATTTGTACCAAGTTGGAGTTCTCCAAAATGAAATTGTTTGTAGCAGTTGTCACCTTCAGATTTATACAGAGACAATCAATTTGGTTGGTAATTATGTCATTTAATATTTTGTAACTGGATAAAGGTAATCTAAGATATATATCTATATCTATCTATATCTATATCTATATATATAGATATAGATATAGATAGATATAGATAAAAATATAGATATAGATATATGTATGTATGTGTGTATATATATGGATATATGTTATATGTATGATTTCATGTTACATAAGTTTTATTCATATGAATATATACATATAAAATTTTGTGTTAACTGTTTATACTAGGATGATGATTTAAATGCATTTTTGGAGGTAACAAGGAGAGTCTGATTTGTGTATGTTGAGAGCCATCTTAGTCTTTCAGATTGATTCCTGTTTCAGATATAAGATTGTATTATGTTCACTGATATTCAGATAGATTCAGGAAGTGACAGAATTTTATAAAATGATATTTAAGTAAAAGGCAAAGATCAACTTCAGAATCAATCAAGAGCCCCAGCTAATCTGAGGTCAGTCTCTGCCTCTCACCTGACTCCATGTTAGGATGGCTCCAACACAGGCCAGAATGAAGCACCCTTAAAATGTTCAAAAGAGATTTTTTTGTTGTTGTTGTAAAGTTGACTGTGATCTCAAAATAAACAGGGATTCAATACATCTAAGTAAAGTTTGGGATAAAAAAATATGCCTTTGGTTCAAGTTCTTATACAAACTGAATTCGTTTTAGCTCATGTTTACTTTATTTTGTAATTTCCCTGTACAATTTTGAAACTGTCACTTCTTGGTGTTTGGAAGAAGCACTACTACTAATAAACCAACCTGAGTTAGGTTGAGACAATAAGTCATCACTACAGAACCGACAGACAGAATATAAAACTGAATTCCAGCACAAACAGTGACCTCACTTAAACGGAAGGGGTCACTATAACATTATAGACACGGAGGTTAACACCAGTGCTCCTACTTCAAGACTGGTGGAACTCCCTGGCTATAGATGTTTGAAACAAAAACATGGAGTCCAAAGTTAAAGACAGAAAAGCAATATGTTGTTCCTTGGCCTCTCAGGTCAGGCAAGATTCAGGGAACAATGGGATCCTTTAAGTTCCCTACCACTCCTGTGAGTCACCTGACTGCCCAATCACAGGGACTAAAAGGACCCTAGAAAACAGGGAGCCAACCAGTGCACATGCTGCAGAAAGAAATGTCACTGGAGAAGGAAACAGCCCTGTTCCTGCTACCATAAGAAACCACCTGTGGTCAGCAAGACCCTAACCCACCCTGGCAGGTGGCACAACTGGTCAAGGAAAAGCTTAAGGAGCCAAAACTTCTCATAGACTCCCGACATTGATCCCTTATAAACCCCTGCTGGCTCTAACTGTAGAGAGGGAAAAGGTCCATTTTGGTATCAGTTGATTTTTCTTTTCTCATTTAAGTTGTGACTCTCCTTCTATTTGTTATAATGGATATCTTGGTTTTAGCCACCTGGCAGGAGAGTATGACCAAAACTCAGCCATACGTGGGCATTTAACAGATGAGACAATCATCCTTTTATTGTTTCTTGAGATGCACATTTGGGTCAGTCATTTCCAAAGTAAGTGAAACTGGGAGGGTACACTGGATGGGTTTTTACATAGAAATGCCTCATAAATAACACAGAAATCTCTGTTCGAGTCACAAGTGTCTTCTGAGTCAACTTGAGACTTACAGGTGTGCCTCACCTCCTGCACAGGTGCACTTGATTTATTTTTTGGTTTGTTGGCTGGTTTGACCATGATGAGCTGCTGCCCTGACACCTGCTCTGGAGTTCACAATTCACATCCAGCCTGGTACTGGGTTTTAGTCAAGACCTGTGAAGGAGACAAGCTTCACCGGAGATGGAAAGGCCCTCACCAGGTGCTCCTGATCACCACAAAGGCTATCCAAACTGCTCAGAAGGAAAGAATCCTTAACCATGGGCCATTTCAACATAAAAACAATATGTCTTGGGTGCCTGGCATTGAGAATGGGTGCAAGAGCCAAAGTGAAAAGAAGACCAATAGGTCTAAAAATACAAAAATGTAGGGCTTGTGTGAAATATAAAGTCAGGGGTCTATCTTCAGAACACAAGATTCAGCCTTCATTGGGGTGTAAGGTCCAGTCATGGGCAGTTTAACAATAGCTTTTGCATTTGCCCTCCCCATTGTCAAAATCAGCCAGTTGCATGGGGGGTAAGCCTGAGCCCCTCCTATCAGAATGGGGGCAGTGCTGTGTTGGGGTGAACACAGGTGGGCCCTCTGCCCAAGAGCGCATGAGGCTGGCATGCAAGTTTCCTGCCAGGTGTGTTCGGTGGCACACCCTTCTGGAGATGCCAAGTTCACCTTGCTCGGCTACTTCCAAACACTTGCTTGATTCCTTGGCGCAGCCCAGGATTTTCAACACTATGTGGAAGACAATTGTGGCTGTTTTTTCCTTTAATGATCTTAACTTGTCCCTAGGGTAAATACTGTCCAGGTCACACAAGATCCAGATGCAGACACTCGCACTTTCTGTCTTCATAGATAGTGACAGTTTCACCTACATCCTGATGGTGTCACAGTCTGTTGAACTTATGTTAGAATAAACTGCTCAAAAGGCAGACAGCACATTCCACCATCCTTGCTAATACAAAGTCCATGTATAAAAACATGAATTGGTGTCAACATACTTTATATGCAACCAGAGATATGAGCAATTGTGCTGTATATGTGTAATAAGGATTGTAAAGCATTCTGCTGTCATTTATTTTTTTAAAAAAATCAATAAGAAAAGACAGACAACATTGTAGTCTCAGCACTAATCTGAATCTTTGAGCTGGACACAGCACTGCGGAGCTGGGGTTCCAGCTACTCAGGAGGCTGAGGCAGGAGGATCACTTGAGCTCAGGAGTTCAAGACCAGCCTCTATAACACAGCAAGATTCTATCTCAAAACAAAAACCCAATATGTAATATCATCTACTATATAGAATTTGTAGCTAATATTGAGGAAGACAAAAAGAAATCCACCCGATACCTTCTTCCTTTGGTTAAAGTAAATTTTTCAGGAGTCAGGAGAAATAGCAGTCTCTTCCTGCCTTTGGGACCCATGTCCTTGGGAGTCTCCACAGCAGCCCCAGAAGTGTAGCTAAAATCTCCACATGCTATTTCAGAAGGAAGGTGATGGCTTGGGTCTCCTCCAGGGGTTGACCAACTACATCACTGAACAGCTTTCACGTTGACTTTTTGGTGTTCAATCCAACAGCTTGATTTCTTTGGTTAATGCTGTGTCACCATAGGTCACACACGGCCACCTGGAATCCAGTTGCATTTCTAAGCTAGACAGATGCAGGATGGGGGTTGGCATTACAGTCCCCAGCTGTCTGTAGCAATTGCTATGATACCCGTGTGCCACTTTAACATGACGTCACTGTTCTGTCAGAAATACCATTGGCTAGGTGCTGATGCCCAGGACCTGCGGCCTGACTGTCAATCAAATCCTGATTTTCTCCACCTATTTCCTCTACAATTCACTGACTTTATTTATCTGTGTCTTCATTTCCTTCATGTAAAGAGGGGACAGTAATATTAATACCTTCAGAGCCTCACTATGGTCACTGAGAGTTAATATATACATGTAATATGTGTGCACACAGAAGTTAGCTGTTACTTTAATTTTTTATCATGGCTTGCTTCATACATTTGCATATCATCATCATGCAGGCACCAGGCTAATCTCTGAAGTCTTCAATGAGGCTGAAAGAGGCCAATAGGTTGAGGTTGCAAGGTCCACAGAAAAAGAACTGGGATGTAAATGAGATCTGTTTTCTACCTGAACTCTCTCCTGTACTCAGACTCCTGATTACCTACGCTCACTATGGGCTTATTGTTCAGAGCAAATAAAATCATGTTGAAAAAATTAATATATGAAAATGTGAATGAAAAGAAATATGTGGAGGAAAAAGGGACAGTTGTGATTTGAAAAACTTGTGAAGTTAACATTGAGGGAATTGATGATCTTAGTTGATATTTGTTGCTCTAATGAAAGAAAGAATCAAAACACTAATTATATAAAGGTACACAGAGTTGTACTTATGCATATTTTTTCTCTTTCTATGATAAAGCAAAATAATTCTTCCAACATGAATTTTTCCAGGCAAGAGTGAGCACACTTTGTAATCCATGGACAGTGAATGGTATCTATTTTGGTGATGCTTAGTAAGGTCATGCATACTAAATCGGTGAATTAGTCTTTTTTTAAAAATATTTTCATACCAGGGATTGAATCCAGGGCCACTTTACCACGGAAACCTTTCCCCATCCCTTTTTCTATTTTATTTAGAGACAGGGTCTCACTGAGTTGCTTTGGGCCATGCTAAGTTACTGAGGCTGGCCTACAACTTGCAATCCTCCTGCCTCAGCCTCTCAAACACATTTGTGGAAATTCAGAAGTAAAGTGGGAGGTGAGAAAAGAAGTGGTTATCTGGCACTGTGTAAACATTTCCTCTCCTTCCCCCGTGTGGATTGGAAGAAATTGATGATTCATTTCTCAGCACAGATGAGTATCAAGGCACTGAGGGTAGCATAGCCATTGCCCACCAGCATCTGGACCCACAGGCGAGTGGGATCCTCCCTGTGCATCTCTCCCAAAGAGGAGGAGAACACACAGTCCACAAAGTGCATGAGCACAAAGAGTCCCATGAGCAGCAGGATGGTCCTGGTGGCTCTCAGTTCTGGGGAGGCTCTTGTGGACAGGCTGGTGCTGTGGAGGTGCTGGCACTGCCTCTTATGCCTGCACAGGAGGGTCACCATGTACCCACTGGAGGCGGCCATGAGCCCCATGAGGAAGATGTCCCGGAGTATTCCCATCAGGGAGAAGAAGGTCATGAAGTAGTGACCCGTGGGGCCAACAGTGCAGGACTCAGAGACAAACCTGAAAGCTGCTGTGTCATCGGAGGGGCCTCCCATGGAGACCAAGAGGCAGACATTGAAGAACACGTTGAACACCCAGAAAGTAACCAAAGTCCATGCACTGCACTGTGGGGATGTGTGCTTGGACTTGGCCATATAGGAGCTTCTGAGGCTAAGGGTGGTGGCCTGCAGGACACTCAGCAGACAGGTGGTGCTGACCGACAGGCTCCTCATCATCCTGTGCAGGTAGATGACGGCTTTACATGTGATGTCGTTCCAAAAGTCCTGAACCCCCAAAATGCCTAGGTCCAGGTGCGCCCTGAGTATGAGCATCAGCAGGTGAATCAGGGCCAGGTGAGCGATGGCCACGTCCATAGGCCTGGTCCTGCACTGGACAAGGAACGTGAGGACGTGGAAGAGAAGCAGGAAGACGTTGGCTGTGATCCCGATGACAATTTGGAAACAAAAGATATTTCTTACAGCAAGAAAAATGTAAAGTGTGCTGCTTTGGGTCATCTTTTTTTTCTGGGGAGAAGAAGCAGATGGTCAAGACCTTAGAATAAAAGGAAGGTCAACTCCTCCTCAGAACCATCACCAGCCTCAACATCCCGACCCCTTAAACTGCCCGCTTCAAAACATGGGGGTCCCTACACCCCCTCCCCAGTCCTCTCAGCACTCAGGCACAGCATCTCCCCTGGGTCTCTGTGCTTTCATGGCCAGGGCCACCATGGATCTGCCTGGGCACATGGAGTGAGCTGACCCAAACTGAGTATGTGGCATTTGAAGGGGACTCCAGTGCGGCAGATTGCAGGGATGTTCACAGAGAATTCTCAAGGAAAGGGTGTCAAGGGGACAGCCTCGTACGGCTCTGTCCCTCCAGTGTTTGGGTTGTTGGTCACCAGCTTACAGACCAGATTTCAAAATGTTGGCTCTGCAATCCGACTTCTTGCATTTATTGACTGATATATATGTTTTGGTACCAGAGACTGAACCCAAGGTTGCTTAACCACTTATATTATTTTACATATATTTAATTATACCAGAAAAAAACACATCTAAGTGAGCAGAACCATCAGTGAATAGCAGGATCGTATTCTAAAATTTCTTTTCTGTCCATTCTTTAGTACATGGAAAAAGGGTACAAAGTAATCACAATTTAAATACTTTCTTTTTGTACCGGGGATTGCACCCAAGGGTGCTTATCCACTGAGCTATATTCCAGTCCTTTTTTCTTTGTTATTTTGAGTCAGGGTCTCACTAAATTGCTTAGGGCTTTGCTGTGTTGCTGAGGCTGGCCTCGAATCAGTTATCCTCCTGCCTCAGCTTCCCAAAATGCTGGGATTACAGGTTTGTGCCACTATCTCCTGTACAATGTCAGTATGTTTGGGGGTCATAATTTTCAGTGTTTTAATTAGAAGATGGAAATCCAATCTCACGCTGAGAGAGGAGTTTCTATAGAGAGCAAGTTTTCATATCTTCTCTTAGTTAGGAATGATATTTATCCAAAGAAGGGAGAGGAAAAATTATACCAGACAATTTGGTAATGACATCCCTATGAAATATTTTCCTATAGAGAAAATGTATTGACTTTATTTCAGTTTTAATGTTTACACTGAGACTCGTAACATCTTGCCACATTTTATCATCTGAAAAAGAAGAGGGCAAGAGTATATGTTATTTTCACAGCTACCTAGAAAGTTATATTTGGATAAAAATCAGTTTAAGGGTGAGCAAAAATGTCAAAGGGTCCAGACAACTTAAGTCTTTCAAGCCTAGTTAAATAATTGCTTTGAAATCTTTGAGGAAGTGCCATTGTCTAAAATTAAAATTAAGTTGTCATATTAGGAAAATTACAGCTCTTCCCAATGATTAAATTATTAAAAAAGTATTTATATTTCTCCATTCACATCTTCAGCAAAATGAGATTTGCTCCCTTGGTGTGCTCAAGAGAACAAAAGAAAAATGCTAATATAGTGGTCTAGGAGTCCACATTTTAAAAGTCACGGATGGTTATTAGTAGGCACAGTGCTACATGGTTTGTCTGACTTCTGTGTAGCTAATTATAGAAATGCCTATTTCTGGATGTGTATTTGAAGAAATACACATTTTGATCCCCAAAGTCCCTTAAAACAACATAAACTGGATATATAACATTTGAAGATGTCTTTTAAAAATCATAGAAAATGAAATAACTAGGATTCCCTTCTATCATGTTATGAAATATAAATTTTCTTTAATTTGGTTCAAGAAAATAAAATGTACAGCATCAGAAAACCAGGAGGAATAGCGTATTGGAGTTCTCTGTGTATGGAGGACTCAGGACTGGGTTTCAGCATGGCCCAGGGGATGCAGCCCTGCTGGCACCTTTGTGGGAGGGAGGGACGGATTGAGGAGGGAAGGGAGCTGTGTTTTCAGAGCAGCGTTACCTGAAAGCCAGTGGAAGACTTTTTTCTATAGGAGAAACTTCCTAGTTAGAGCTGGAAACCTTATTTCCTGAAATTACAGTGGGTTTCTCCTCAGAGATCATGGAGATGGAGTAAACATGCACAACAGTTTTCAACTTCTGAAAGAAAATAACTCTTTTTTTCTATAAACCTTTATTTTGTTTTACTTATCTTTGTGTGGTGCTGAGGATTGAACCCAGTGCTCACATGTGCCAAGCAAGTGCTCTAACCTGAGCCCCAGCCCCAGCCCAAGAATTGCTTTTTTAAAAAAAAATTTTAGTTGTCAACAAGTATTATTTCTTTATTTCTTTATTCATTCATTCATTCATTCATTCCTATGATAAAAGAATGAACGTTGGAGTATCCAAAAATAAAAAGAAATAGAAGGTTGGTATTTTTATTTACTTAGATAAAATAGACTATCTTCATGAGGTTTATGTATAACATTTTAGGATTTTAAAAACCACCATTAACAATGATATTTAAAAGTGGACAAAGGTAAGAAGACATAGACAGATGTTTAGGTTTCTTCACATCTGCCAGGACCACATAGTCTAGGAAATCGGGATGCAGAGACAGGGCCTGTCCCACATCAGGATGGCCCAGGATGCTCTCCTCAAACAGAGCTCTAGGGAGAGAGGGGCTGCAGCAGCTCCTGGCTTCCCTGATGTGCTGAGCCCCAGGTCATGACTTGAACCCTGGAGGAAACAAGGCATCCTCAGACTGGAGGTTCTGAACAAGTGACAGACATCAGAGAAAGATAATGTGGAAAAGAAGTTGAGAAACAGGTCTCATTTGAAGAGCTCACCATGGTAGGAACAAGAAAAACTTAGTGGGCAGATTAGAGGATGAAACCTAAGTGGAGAAAAAAGTGTAAACAGAGGTTTGTTTCTTTAAGAAATCATCCCTAGGGTCCCTTAGAGCTGATGGAGTGAGGTCCCTTTGAGAGAGACGTAGCACAGTGGGGACTCCTCTCCTGCCCTGACCAGGGAAGACGTCACTTAAACATTTTGCATCTGTCTGTCTGACTATCTATCTATCTGTCTGTCTATCTATCTCTCTATCTATCATCTATTGATCTATCTTAACAAATGGGCCAGACACTAGTGATCAATAACAAAGTCGGAGCAGCCTGGCCATTGGCAAGGACAGCAGTGGATGAGGAGGAGGCTCTCAGCAGAGCCCCACACCAGCTGGGGCTGCCACAGCTGTGTGTGGAGAGACACAGGCTGCAGGGAGGGGGAACATATCTGTTTTCTCGGGTGCAAGGTGAACACAGTCTCACGTGTCCTGTAACAACTGGGATGCATGTTTTCATTTAGTGATGTGCATTAGCTACAAAAAGTGCATATTTGGTTTTTGTTTCACTCAGATCAAGTTAATAATGACTTCTGCACTAACATCTCTGTTCTCCCTGATGTCTTGTTGAGGGGACACCGTGGGACCTTTGGAAGCCAGGAAGGGGCAATTGCTACTCTTACCACTTGGCTTTAATAGTAAGGAACTGGAGCCCCTGGTCTCTGCTCCAGCTCGAACCCCCTGGCACTGGATTTAGCCCTTTACTCTTGTGACTCATGTATATTGTTAGTATTTTAATAAGAAATGATTATATCAGTAAATCACTTCAGATTCCCATCTATTTCTCAGATGGCAGTGAGTTAAATGTGTGGCTCTATCAGATCTCAAAGTTCATATTACTAAGTTGTCTTGCTATTTTCTGCTTCAGCCTTACTAGTTCATAGTAATATTACCAAGGAAGAGAATTTTATTTGACAGGCTTGATTTTTTGTTCTCCTGTCTCCATAAATCAGTTCAAAATATTTCTTTGATGTTTCCTAGAGCATGATGGGTTTACTTTTGTGAGGTCAAAACTGAGACAAAATACTTCAGCATAAGACAATGCTATTTGATGTTTTGTAGGAATGTGAGGCTCAACTCCCTGTATAAGTCAATGATCCAAACAGAGAACATCATTTCATTCTGATTAATTGAAAAGCACTTCAGTGTGTATAACTTTCTCTGTCATTATCTCAGGTAGTAAAACTAAATGCTGAAAAAAATATTTTGAACTGATTTATGGAGACAAGAGAATGAAAATCAAGCCTGTAAAATAAAATTCTCTTCCTTGGTGAATATTAATATGAACTAGTAAGATTGTAGCAGAAGATAGCAAGACAACTTAGTAACATGAACTTTGAGATCTGATAGAGCCATGCATTAAACTCACTGTATCTGAGAAATAGATGAGAACCTGAAACGAATTACTTGAGATAGTCATTTCTTATTAAAAATTAACAAAATCCATGAGTCACCAAAGTAAAGGGCTAACTGTAGTAAGAAGAGAATTTCCCTTTGCAGTCTAGAGAAAACAGTCCTCTGAGATGTTGAGATTAGATTAGATTAGATTAGATTAGAGCTGAGGACATAATTCAGATTTGCCAAATAACCTAACATACAATTTGACTATTTTAATTCTTCATCACAATCACAGAAGCCCACTCACACACTCGTGCTGCATCTTAGGAATAGAAAAGCACTTACCTGGGCAGGTAGAGTGGGGAGTCAGGAGACCTGAGCGGATCCTGCACCGTTTTAAGGAAAGCATGTCTTTAATTCACCTCTCTGTAGGCCTTTAATTTTAGCATCTGAAGAAGGTGACAAGATGCCACTTGGGAAGGCAGAACTGTGGCTTCCCCAGTGGAACATGTCTCTTACTTTTACTTTAGTCTTTGCTGGATAATAGAAACTGGGGGAGAGTCGAACTCAAAACTTTTCTCAAGTCCCTGGACACACTCATGTGAGGATCTCACAGCTCCCAGTCATGTGAACTATACCCATATTCTCATTTTTTTTAAAAAAAACCATGTTCAAATCAGCTCAATCCTATTCCACATATTTTGCAATGTCTCTCCCTTGGGGTGAGTTGTTAATGACATCTCCCACGCATTCCTAGTGGCTCTGAGGGTGATCTCCCTAAAATGTGAGGCTGTCAACCCTGGTCCACTCTCATAATGACCATGTGGTTTGGGGTATTATGTCTCCTAAGGTTTCCAAACTCAGTTTCAGGTTTGCATTTCTGTTTCAGGTTAAGAAAGATATTAAGATATTAAAATATCCATTCTGGTGATGAAGACAAAATATATAAATTTGAAAATAAATCTGACCATTGCAGAGAAAACGTTATAAGATATGTGAGTAGAATTTCCAAGAAATATGCGATAACACAAAAAGACCAAATTCAAGATTTATCAGGATAAATGAAGGTAGAGAGATTTAAACCAAAGGAATGCACAATTTTTCCATGAAATAATATCAGAAAATTTCCCAAACTTAACTAATTAAGTGGAAAATCAATACAGGAGGCTTATAAGACCTCAAATATGCAAAACTAAAACATTTGCACACTAAGGCATATTATTATGAAAATGCCTAACATACAAAATAAGGATAGAATTTTAAAGGCTTTCAGAGAAAAATGACGTGTCACATTTAGAAGGAAATCAATCTGGATCTCAGCCATTTTTTCAACCAAGACCTTGAAAACTAGTATGTCTTGGAATAATATATGCTGAGCTCTGAAAGAAAGTGCATGCTAGCCAAGAATACAATACCCAGCATAATAAACTCTCAGAATTGATGCTTAAATAAAAACCTTTCATGACAAACATAAGGTAAAAAAAAAAAACTCACAAGACTAGAAAGACTGCATTACAAATATACTCAAAATATTTCATGAAGAAGAAACAAAAAATGTAAGTGAAAAACAAGCAAAGGAAGGGAAGAACAAACTAATTCAAATTAAAAGCCAAAAATAAACCAAGCTGACTGAAAATAAAATCATATCTTATTAACATCTTTGAGTTCTCAGAGGACTTAGCCAATTCTATGAGACTTTCAAAGAAGAACTAACGCCAACACTCCTCAAATTATTCCATGAAATAGAAGAGGAGGGAACCTTTTCAAACTCAATCTATAAAGCTGGTATAACCCTGATACCAAAACCAGATGAAGACACATCAAGAAAAGAATCCTCAGACCAATATCCCTGTTGAACTTATGTGCAAAAATTCTCAATAAAATTCTGGCAAAATGCCTACAAAATCATTTAAAAAATCTAGTGCACTATGATCAAAAGGGGTTCATCTAAAGGATGCAAGTTTGGTTCAAGGTAACGGAAATCAATAAATGTAATACATCACATCAATAGACTTAGAGACAAGAATCATATTATCTCAATAGATACAGAAAAAATTTGATAAAGTACAGTAAGCATTCATGTTCAAAATTCTAGAAGAACCAGGGATATAAGGAACATATATTGTAAAAGCTATATATGCTAAACCCAATGCCAACATCATCCTAAATGGAATGATTGAAAGCATATTCTCTTGAAATTCTGGTACAAGATAAGGATGCCCTGTGTCACCACTTCTTATTCAACATCATCTTGAAACTCTAGCCATAGCAGGTTAACAAAAGAAAAAATTAAAGGAATATGAAGAGAGAAAGAAGGACTCAAACTATCCTTAATTGCTGATGACATGATTCTATATTTAGAGAAACAAAAATCTCCACTAGAAAACTTCTAGAACTAACAAATGAATTTAGCAAAGCAGTGGGATGTAAAATCAACACATATAAATCAATTGCATTCCTATACATTAGTGATGAATTGACTGAAAAAGAAAGTAGGAAAAGTACCCCATTCACAGTAGCCTCAAAAAAAAAATGGGAATCAATCTAACAAAAGAGATAAAAGACTTCTATAATGAAAACACAGAACCCTAAAGAATAAAATTGAAGAAGACCTTAGGAGATGGAAAGATCTTCCATGATCTTGGAGAGGCAGAATTAACATTGTCCAAATGGCCACACTACCACAAGTGCTACACAAATTGAATGCAGTTCCTATTAAAATCCCAGTAATATTTTCCACAGGAATAGAAATAATCAGTCATGAAATTCATTTGGAAAAACAAGAGGCCCAGAATAGCCAAACCAATTCCGAGCAAGAAAAATGAAGCAGGAAACCTCACAATACCAGACCTTAAATTACACTACAGAGCTACAGTATCAAAAACGGCATGGTGTATGGGCACCATGCAGACAGATAGACAAATGGTAAGAACAGAAGACACAGAGAAGAATCCACAGAAATACAGTAACCTCATACTAGACAAGGTGCTAAAAACACACATTGGAGAAATGATAACTTCTCCAAAAATTAAGTGAGGAAAACAGGAAATCCACATGTAGCCACATGCAATTAAACCCTTTTCTCTCCACCTGCACAAAACCCAACTCTAAGTGGATCAAGAACTTAGGCATTAGACCAGAGACCCAGAGACCCCAATCTACCTCATGTTGGCTTAGGAACCAAGTTCCTCAACAAAACTCCTAAAGTGCAAAAAGTTCAATCAAGAGTAAATAAATGGCATGAAACCAAACTCAAACACTTGCTTACAGCAAGAGAAATGATCAAGAATGGGGAGAGAGGGTTTACAGAATGGGAGAACATCTTTGCCACCCACATCTCAGAGCACTAATCTCCAGGATATGACTCAAAAAACTGAACACCACAAAAACAAATAACCCAATCCATAAATGGGCAAAGAAAGTGTGTAGACACTTCATAGAGGAAGGAACACCAATGTTCAACAAATATATTAAAAAAGTGTTCAACATTTTTGAGTTTTTTTTTGTTTTTCTAGCAATTAGAGAAATGCAAACTAAAACTCTACTAATATTTCATCTCACCCCAGTCAGAGTGGCAATTATGAAGAATACAAGTAATAATAAGTGTTAGTGAGGATGTGGGGAAGAAGTTACACTCATCTATGGCTGTGGGACTGTAAAGTGGTGCAGCCACTGTGGAAAGCAGGGTGGAGATTCCTCAGGAAACTGGGAATGGAACCACCATGTGTTCCAATTACCCCTCTCCTCAGTATACACCCAGAGGACTTAAAATCAGCGTACTATAGTGATGTAGTCACATCAATGTTCACACCAGCTCAATTCACAATCGCTCACTGTGGAACCAACACAGGTGTCCTTCAGCAGATGAATGGGTGAAAAAGATGTGCTACATACACACATGGAATATACCCAAACAAATAGGAGTGATACACATTGCCAGTCAATGGATGGAACAGGAGACTGTCATGCTAACTGAAGTTATTCAGTCCTCCAAACTAAAAATCCCAATGCTTTCTCTAGTATGCGGATGCTGTCTCACAATAAGTGCTGGGTAGGAAAGAATGGAAGTACATTGGATTCATCAAAGGGGAATTAAGAAAAGGGAGGGGCAATCTGAATATAGAAGACAATAGAATGAATGGGACTTTACTTTCCTATGTGCATGAATAAATGTCTCACACACAAAAAATTGTGAAATTCAAAAAATAACACTTACTTGTTAGAGGTAGTGTTTGATGTCAGTTCTTGGTTTGACACCCAGTGTCACAGTCTGGCTCATGTACTCTCAAACTTTCTACATTCAAGTTCTAACCCTCAGATCTTGATAGTGAGGTAACATTGGAAGGCAGAACCTTTATCAATATAGTCACGGTACGTTCACACGAGTTCACATGGCTCTGTAATAAAATGGTGTGACTCATGTCCTTGTAAGAAGAGAGTTGAATACAGACAATTCTCAGAGGGGAGACAAGAAAAGAACACAACCCAGGTGGCCATCTGCAAGTCAAGAAGAGAGGTCACAGGAGGAAGCAAATCTAACAACACATTCATCTTCCAACCGTTTGAACACTCAGTCTATGGTATTCTGATCTGATAGCTCTAGCAAACCAGTACACACAGTACTGCTAAATTTGTAAAATGGAGGATTGATTTCTCTTTCCAAGGGGGAGAATATTTAGGAATTTCCTATGCTGTTTTGCTAAATTTTATGTAAATATAAAAGTATTTTTAAATAACCCTTTTATATTAAATACCTGAATGATTCCAGGTTGGGTGGTGCATAACTATTATTCCAGGAGCTTGGGAGACTGAGGCAGGAGGATCAAAAGTTGGACGCCAGCCTCAGCAACATAGTGAGGCCCTAGGCAACTCAGTGAGGCCCTATCTCTAAGTAAAAATGAAAAGGGCTGCGACTGGGTCTCAGACGTTAAGCACCCCTGGGTTCCATACTAATGCCAAAAACAAAACAACAGAAAACCAACCAACTAAAAACTGGAATGAACACCCTGCAACCAAAATCCCCCCTCCCCACTTTTTTTTTTCCATTTCAGGTTTCTTTTAATGGATCAAGGACCTGGGAATAAAACCAGAGACCCTGCATCTAATAAAAGAAAAAGTAGGCCCTAATCTCCATCATGTGGGATGAGGCTCCAACTTCCTTAATAAGACTCCTATAGCACAAGAATTAAAACCAAGAATCAATAAATGGGATGAATTTAAACTAATATTTTTTTTTCAGCAAAAGAAACAATCTGTGAGGTAAATAGAAACCCTACATTTTAGGAGCAAATTTTTACCCTTCACGCATGAGATAGAGCACTAATTTCTGGGTTTATAAAGAACTCAAAAAGCTAAGCACCAAAAAAAAATAACCTAATCAACAAATGTGCCAAGGACCTGAACAGACACTTCTCAGAAGAGGACATACAATCAATCAACAAATATATGAAAAAATGCTCATCATCTCTAGCAATCAGAGAAATGCAAATGAAACCACTCTAAGATATCATCTCACTCCAGTCAGAACAGCAGCTCCTATGAAGACAAACAAGTGTTGGTGAGGATGTGGGGAAAAGGCACACTCATACATTCCTGGTGGGACTGCAAATTGGTACAGCCAACATAGAAAGCAGTGTGGAGATTCCTTGGAAATCTGGGAATGGAACCACCATTTGACCCAGCTATTCCTCTTCTCGGTCCATACTCAAAGGACTTAAAAACAGCATACTACAGGGACACAGACACATCAATGTTTACAGCAGCACAATTCACAATAGCTAAACTCTGGAGCTAACCTAGATGTCCTTCCCTGGATGAATGGATAAAAATAATGTGGCATATATACACAATGGAATATTACTCTGCAATAAAAGAGAATAAAATCATGGCATTTGCAGGTAAATGGATGGTGTTGCAGAAGATAATGCTAAGGAAAATTAGCCAATCCCCCCAAAACAAATGCTGAATGTTTTCTATGATATAAGGAGGGTGACTCATAGTTGGGTAGGAAGGGGGAGCATGGGAGGAATAGATGAATTCTAGATAGGGCAGAGGGGTAGGAGGGCAGGGAGGGGGCAGGGGGTTAGCAAGGATGGTGGAATGTGATGGACATCATTTTCCAAAGTACATGTATGAAAACACAATTTGGTGTGAATATACTTTGTATACAACCAGAGATATGAAAAACTGTGCTCTATATGTGTACTAAGAATTGTAATGCATTCTGCTGTCATATATAAATTAAAAAAATAATATTTATTTTTTAATTGTAGTTGGAAACATACCTTTATTTTATTTATTTGTTTTTATATGGTGCTGAGGATTGAACCCAGGGCCTTCAACATGCTAGGTGAGCGCTCTACTGCTGAGCCACAACCCCAGCCCTCAATTCAGCTTTCTAAATATCCACAGGTTAGAATGCTTATGGAGGACAAAGAGTAAGTGCAGGAACATGGCAGCGGGCGCAGAGAGATCAAGTCTCTGACCTCTTCAGCTGTGCAGGCATAGGGAGTTGTAAACAACCTAAATCTGTTTGCTCAGGATCACTAGGCAATGCTGAGCTGACGTGGATCTGGGGCGAACAGTCTGGGCCTCTCAGAACACACTCTGAGCCCGGATCAGCTGAATTCAAGCTCCCGTTCACCTGCTTAACGCAGACAAACAGCTGTGACTCACCACTAATCCATCCGGCTGAAACAACTGGTCAGCCCTTCTGATCCTACGGAGGTAAATGCCTACCGAGCCTTCATAGGTAGTGGCCACAGGTTTGAAACGGGGCTTGGGAGAGACAGTAAGGACCCACCCGTTGCATTGGTCGTCCGGCAAAGGGAAACGAACTGTCGCCATTTGCAAGAGATACCACCATGTCAGACAACTGACGTCATCAGACTGCAGCGGAGGAGATAACTTCATTGAAACCTGTGGCTACAGGTGTGTAATTCCCTAGCCTTCCCTCTCCACACATCGGGGAAACCTTAAGGGCCCCTCCCAGCTCTCCCGTAAGGTCCCCTCCCAGCTCTCCCGTGAGCACGATAGCCAGACCGAGGGAATCAGAGGTGGCGCGGGACCCGCAGTGCAGAACTACCGCTCCCACCAGTGCTGACAGCTGAGGTCTCTTGCACCAGCTACCGGGGGAGTGGCTACCGGAGGACAAGTAAAATTCGCTGAGGATTCTCAGCCCCAAGCTCTGCAAACTTAGGGTCTGAGGGAATGGCAAACTGGGAGAGTGTGCCCAGTCGTTCATGAAAACAGGGCTCCCGGGAGCAGCAGACCTGGCGTGTAGCCAGTATTGTGGTGAGCGGCACCCGTGAGAGGGGCCTGGCTAGAGGAAAAGTGGGAAGTGACAAGACACAAGAGGAGGCCCTAGGCACTCAGGATGGGAGACTCGCCCAGTCTGGGAGGAGCTACTGCACAGTGATGGGTTCTCGCGTATTGACAGGAGAAACTTGGCCTGGTGGGCACAGCGCCACCTACTGGAAGAGAAGTTAATCAAACTCTAAGACTGCATTTATTAGTTTTTTTTTTCTTTTTTTCTTTTCTCTTTTTATTTTGATTTGGGTTTTTCTTTCATTTTCATTTTTCTTTCTTGTTGTTTTTTTAAATTTTTTTTTACAATTTTTTTTTAATTTTTTTCTTCTAATTTTAATTTTAATTTTTTTAAGTATTTTTTTTATTTTTTTTTCTTTTTTTATTTCCTATTTTTTTCTTCTTTTGTCTTTTCATTTCTTTTCAATTATCTTATCCTCCCTTCCTTGAATTCTACTGGCTTACTCTCATTCTCTTTAGTGACTTCTTCCCTTCCCTTCTAATACCTTTCTTCCCAAGCATCTAATAAATTTATGGGAGTAAACAGTAACTCATTAGTCAAACAGAACAAGAAGTAACATGAGCAGCTTCAAAAAGTAAGGAAGAAAAGGAGTACAAACAATGCAGGACAGCCTAAATATTCAGGAGGACCTAGAGTCATCAGAAAAATGGTCATATAAAGAACTCAAGGAACACCTTAGACAGATGGAATGGAACCTTAAAGAGGATACAAGACAGTAAATTCAAGCAGCGAAAGAACACATTGACAATGAATTACATAAACAGATAAAAGAAGAAGTTAAGCATCTTTATCAGGAAATAGAGATTATAAGAAATAATCAAACAATAATTCTAGAAATGAAGGAAACGATAAACCAAATTAAAAACTCAATCGAGAGTATCACTAACAGAGTGGAGCAAGTAGAAGCCAGAACGTCAAATAATGAAGACAAAATATATCATCTTGAAAAGAGTCTAGCCAACTCAGATAGGCTGGTAAAAAAATCACAAGAAAAACATCCAAGAGATTAGGGATAACTTAAAAAAAACAAACTTATGAGTCATTGGGATAGAGGAAGGCACAGAGATTCATGCCAAGGGAATGAGTATCTTGCTGAATGAAATAATTACAGAAAACTTTCCAGAAATAAAAAAGGAAACAGATATACAAATTGAAGATGCATACAGGACACTGAGCACACAAAATCACAGTAGACCAATGCCAAGACACATTGTTATGAAGATATCCAATATACAGAACAAAGAGAAAATATGAAAAGCTACAAGAGAAAGGAGACAGACTACATTCAGGGGTAAACCAATAAGGTTAACAACGGATTTTTCATCACAGACACTGAAAGCAAGAAGGTCATGGAACAATGTATTTCAAACACTGAAAGACAATGGATGCCAACCAAGAATTCTGTATCCAGCAAAATTAAGCTTCAGGTATGACAACAAAATAAAAATCTTTCATGATAAACAAAAGTTAAAAGAATTTGCAGCCAGAAAACCAGCATTGCAAAGCATTTTGAGCAAAACATTACATGAGGAAGAAATGAAAAACAATAACCAAAACCATCAGTAGGAAGTACCTCGGTAAAGACAGAGGGCGAGGGGAAAGATAATCATGGAGAAAAAAAACTAATTTTGTTTTTAAAAAAGGATACATAATCAAACATGGATGGAAGTACAAACCATATATCAATAGTAACTCTGAATGTTAATGGCTTAAACTCTCCAATAAAGTGACATAGACTGGTATCATGGATTAAAAAAACAAATCCAACAATGTGCTGCCTCCAGGAGACACATCTGATTGGAAAAGACGTACACAGGCTGAAGGTGAAAGGATGGGGAAAAAATATACCATGCACACGGTCCTCGTAAGCAAGCAGGAGTGGCCATCCTCATATCGAATAACATCGACTTCAAGACTAAGTTAATCAAAAGGGATAAAGAAGGACATTATATACTGTTAAAAGGAACCATTCACCAACAAGACATAACAATTATCAATATTTATGCACCAAATAATGGTGCTGCGACATTCATAAAACAAATTCTCCTTAAGTTCAAGAATCAAATAGACCACAACACAATAATTATGGGTGACTTCAACACACCTCTCTCTCCATTGGACAGATCCTCCAAGCAAAAGTTGAATAAAGAAGCTATAGAACTCAATATCACAATCAATAACCTAGACTTAACTGACATGTATAGAATATATCAACCATCATCAAATGGATATACTTTTTTCTCAGCAGCACATGGATCCTTCTCAAAAATAGACCATATATTATGCCATAGGGAAACCCTCAGTAAATATAAACGGGTGGAGATAATACCTTGCATTTTATGTGATCATAATGGAATGAAACTGGAAATCAATGATAAAAGAAGGAAGGAAAAATCCTACATCACATGGAAAATGAACAATATGTTACTGAATGATCAACGGGTTACAGAAGACATAAAGGAGGAAATCAAAAAATTCTTAGAGATAAATGAAAATACAGACACAACATATCGGAATCTATGGGACACAATGAAAGCAGTTTTAAGAGGAAAATTCATCGCCTGTTGGTCATTCCTCAAAAAAAAAAAAGAAAAAAACAACAAATAAATGAGCTCACACTTCATCTCAAAGCCCTAGAAAAGGAAGAGCAAAACAACAGCAAATGTAGCAGAAGGCAAGAAATAATTAAAATCAGAGCAGAAATCATTGAAATTGAAACAAAAGAAACTATTGAAAAAATTAACAAAACTAAAAGTTGGTTCTTCGAAAAAATAAATAAGATCGACAGACCTTTAGCCATGCTAACGAAGAGAAGAAGAGAGAGAACTCAAATTACTAACATACGGGATGAAAAAGGCAATATCACAACAGATGCTACAGAAATACAGAAGACAATTAGAAATTATTTTGAAAACCTATATTCCAATAAAATAGAAGATAGTGAAGACATTGATAAATTTCTTAAGTCATATGATTTCCCAGACTGAGTCAGGAGGATACACAAAATTTGAACAGACCAATATCAATGGATGAAATTGAAGAAGCCATCAAAAGACTACCAACCAAGAAAAGCCCAGGACCGGATGGGTATACAGCGGAGTTTTACAATACCTTTAAAGAAGAATTAATACCAATACTTTTCATGTTATTTCAGGAAATAGAAAAAGAGGGAGCTCTTCCAAATTCATTCTATGAGGCCAACATCACCATGATTCCGAAACCAGACAAAGACACCTCAAAGAAAGAAAACTTCCGACCAATATCTCTAATGAACCTAGATGCAAAAATCCTCAATAAAATTCTGACGAATCGAATACAAAAACACATCAAAAAAATTGTGCACCATGATCAAATAGGATTCATCCCTGGGATGCAAGGATGGTTCAATATACAGAAATCAATAAAGGTTATTCACCACATCAATAGACTTAAAGATAAGAACCATATGATCATCTTGATAGACACAGAGAAAGCATTCGTCAAAGTACAGCATCCCTTTATGTTCAAAACATTAGAAAAACTAGGGATAACAGAAACTTACCTTGACATTTTAAAAGCTATCTATGCAAAGCCTCAGGCTAGCATCATTCTGAATGGACAAAAGTTAAAGGCATTCCCTCTAAAATCTAGAACAAGACAGGGATGCCCTCTATCACCACTTCTATTCAATATAGTTCTCGAAACACTGGCCAGAGAAATTAGACAGACGAAAGAAATTTAAGGCGTAAAAATAGGAAAAGAAGAACTTAAATTATCACTATTTGCAGATGACATGATTCTATACCTAGAAGACCCAAAAGGGTCTACAAAGAAACTACTAGAACTAAAAAATGAATTCAGCAAAGTGTCAGGATATAAAATCAACACTCATAAATCAAAGGCATTTCTGTATATCAGCGACAAAACTTCTGAAACAGAAATGAGGAAAAACACTCCATTCACAATATCCTCAAAAAAAATAAAATACTTGGGAATCAACCTAACAAAAGAGGTGAAAGATTTATACAATGAAAACTACAGAACCCTAAAGAGAGAAGTAGAAGAAGATCTTAGAAGATGGAAAAATATACCCTGTTCATGGATAGGCAGAACTAACATCATCAAAATGGCGATATTACCAAAAGTTCTCTATAGGTTTAATGCAATGCCAATCAAAATCCCAATGGCATTTCTTGTAGAAATAGATAAAGCAATCATGAAATTCATATGGAAAAATAAAAGACCCAGAATAGCCAAAGCAATTCTAAACAGGAAGTGTGAATCAGGCGGTATAGCGATACCAGATTTCAAACTATATTACAGAGCAATAGTGACAAAAACAGCATGGTACTGGTACCAAAACAGGCGGGTGGACCAATGGTATAGAATAGAGAACACAGAGACTAATCCACAAAGTTACAACTATCTTATATTTGATAAAGGGGCTAAAAGCATGCAATGGAGGAAGGATAGCATCTTCAACAAATGGTGTTGGGAAAACTGGAAATCCATATGCAACAAAATGAAACTGAATCCCTTTCTCTCGCCATGCACAAAAGTTAACTCAAAAGGGATCAAGGAGCTTGATATCAAATCAGAGACTCTGTGTCTGATAGAAGAAAAAGTTGACTGCGATCTACATATTGTGGGGTCGGGCTCCAAATTCCTTAATAGGACACCCATAGCACAAGAGTTAATAACAAGAATCAACAAGTGGGGCTTACTTAAACTAAAAAGTTTTTTCTCAGCAAGAGAAACAATAAGAGAGGTAAATAGGGAGCCTACATCCTGGGAACAAATTTTTACTCCTCATACTTCAGATAGAGCCCTAATATCCAGAGTATACAAAGAACTCAAAAAATTAGACAATAAGATAACAACCCAATCAACAAATGGGCCAAGAACCTGAACAGACACTTCTCAGAGGAGGATATACAATCAATCAACAAGTACATGAAAAAATGCTCACCACCTCTAGCAGTCAGAGAAATGCAAATAAAAACCACCCTAAGATACCATCTCACTCCAGTAAGATTGGCAGCCACTATGAAGTCAAACAACAACAAGTGCTGGCGAGGATGTGGAGAAAAGGGTACACTTGTACATTGCTGGTGGGACTGCAAATTGGTGCGGCCAATTTGGAAAGCAGTTTGGAGATTCCTGGGAAAGATGAGAATGGAACCACCATTTGACCCTGCTATTGCCCTTCTCAGACTATTCCCTGAAGACCTTAAAAGAGCATACTACAGGGATACTGCCACATCGATGTTCATAGCAGCACAATTCACAGTGGCTAGACTATGGAACCAACCCAGATGTCCTTCAATAGATGAATGGATAAAAAAATGTGGCATCTATACACAATGGAGTACTAGGCAGCAATAAAAAATGACAAAATCATAGAATTTGCAGGGAAATGGATGGCACTAGAGCAGATTATGCTTAGTGAATCTAGCCAATCCCTAAAAAACAAATACCAAATGTCTTCTTTGATATAATGAGAGCAACTATGAACAGAGCAGGGAGGAAGAGCAGGAAGAAAAGATTAACATTAAACAGAGACATGACATGGGAGGGAAAGGGAGAGAAAAGGGAAATTGCATGGAATTGAAGGGAGACCCTCATTGCTATACAAAATTACATATAAGAGGTTGTGAGGGGAATGGGAAAATAAACAAGGAGAGAAATGAATTACAGTAGATGGGGTAGAGAGAGAAGATGGGAGGGGACGGGAGGGGGGATAGTAGGGGATAGGAAAGGTAGCAGAATACAACAATTACTAATAGGGCATTATGTAAAATTGTGGATGTGTAAATGACGTGATTCTGCAATCTGCTTTTGGGGTAGAATTTGGGGTTCATAACCCACTTCAATCTAATGTATGAAATATGATATGTCAAGAGCTTAGTAATGTTGTGAACAACCAATAAAAAAAGATTAAAAAAAAAGAATGCTTATGGAAAATATACTTCAGATCACTTCATGTTCTAAATCTTTTTGTTTTATATACATTTTTAGATGCTGGGGATTGAACCCAGGGCCTGGTCATGTTAAGCCCAGACTTTACACCAACCTACATCCACGGTCCTAAGACTTTCATTTGAATTTCTTACTCTGACTATGGATACATAGTAACCTGTTTTGCAGTTCCCAGAAGCTTTCTTCTACAGTTTCCAATCTATCCAGTCCAGTAAATGTGATTTTTTTTTTACACCAGGGATTGGACTCAGGGGTACTCGACCACTGAGCCCCGTCCCCAGCCCTGTTTTGCATTTTATTTAGAGACAGGGTCTCCCTGAGTTGCTTAGGGCTTTGCTGTTGCTGAGGCTGGCTTTGAATTCATAATCCTTCTGCCTCAGCCTCCTGAGCCGCTGGGATGACGGGTGTGCACCACCGTGCCCAGCTAAATGTGAAATTGCACATTGCAGATACTATATTTTTAGTTCTTTGCAGTTTCATTTGATACCTTTAATTTTCAATTTTTTCTCAGAAAAATAACTAATCTTTTCCTCTATTGTACCAGTATTAACTATTGTTACATTGATTACAGGTCTTTTTAGAGCATTATCATCTAATTCCAATACCTGGAACATCGCAAGATATACTTCAAATTCTTGTGTATATTTTAGGTTTGTAGGCCATGGACTTCCATTTTTTCCAGGTCTCATAGATCATTATATAATTTTGTATAGATTACATAAGAAACAGGGCTGCGGTTGAGGCTTGACGGTAGAGTGCTTGCTTAGCTTGTGCAATGCCCTGGGTTCGATCCTCAGCACCACATAAAAATAAATAAATAAAATAAAGATGATATTGTGTCCAACTTAAAAAATGTTAAAAAATAAATTACATAAGTAACAAACAAACATTTTGATTGTTCCTTCCAGAGGAAGAGTGAGCCTTTTTCCTGTCTCCATTGATGAGGATGAACCTGAGGGATGATCACTCAGGTTCCCAACAGAGTGGAGTCCAGCACAGACTCTGCCTCACCTACAAGTAGGTGCCACCTGCCTGCTGCTCCCTCAAGTCCAGCCTCCAGATCTGCCTCTATTTTTCTGTTTTGCTTCAAGAGCATTTTTATGTGATGCAGTGTGAATTCTGGAATTTTCTGTATGGAAATCACGGAGTACGTGAGCAGGAATGTCAGGAAACCAGGTGGTCCATGTGAAAATGGAGTTATAGGGAGAGGATCTACAGAGTCTCAGGAGGATCTAGGGATCTCTCACCACCAGAATTCAGGCATCACAACATGTGGAAAGGATACGGGTTAATTTGAACTTTGAATTCAAGTAAGAGAACTTGGAGTTGTCTACAAGATTGGGATGCACTTTTTTTTGTCAAGAAAACTCCTAGGAAATTTTGAGCACCTATCCCCAGATGGTTGTTATCCAGAACAGAATCAAATCAAGGGGACAAGCGAATTATTCCACTGGGGACTCCATAGTTCTGTGCTTCCCAGTGGGGTCTTGTCACCTTAGTAGAGACACTAAAATTGCAGGCTGCAGAGAAATGAGCTCACAGCACCCTTTCTCTTAGACCCATGCAGGTCATGCTCAGGTGCACCAAGTGCCCTGCATCTATCCAGGTAATTGCCTCTCCATTCCACAGAGATAGTGAGTGAGTACCTGGGGCTTGTAGGAGGAGATTGAAAAGGGCAAACTGGGTCTAGGAGTGAGGTTCTTGGTAGCTTGAGACACCCAGATCTCACCCCTTTATTTAAGAAGACTAAGGTGCTCTGTGAAAATGTGAGGAAGGAGATCTTCCTAGGTTGCGTCATCGTTTGAGACACAGAAAGTTAGGTGCTATTTTCAATAGGAAGTGCCAATTATCTCAGGTTTCTACTTAATTTTCTTCTAGCAACTACAGCAGTGCTCATGTTATATATGCATTTCCCTGTTTGATATGCTATTTACTCCTAAACCAATAATCAGGGATGTAATAAGTCGCCTGTCTGCTTTGTACTAAATACACTCAGGTTTCCTTCTCTCACCTTTCTGAACAAATAGAATATTACTGATCTGTGACTACTAGACTCTGAGGAATTAAAAACCATAATTTTATAAGACCCAGAAGGCAATGAGGGAAACCTCACATTGCCACAGGCATCTATTTAACTTTCTCATGCAATCTTTGTTGTCCTAAATTTAATCTCATAATTTAAAAGTGAATGGTGCCACTTCATAGTGGGTTCTCTCCCCGTGAGCAAATTTCAAGTGAGAGGACAGTGGTCCTGTGTCACCTTCCCAGGAAAATACCAGTGAATCTGATTATGGTGTCCTTCTCCTTCCCCAACGACAAGGTAACAAAATTATCCATAGCTAGGTAAGAAGACTATTTGTGTCCATTAATCCTCTTTCTTTTCATTATTCACTTAAAAATTCTCTTTGCCCTTTCTCTAATAATAAAGGTGTCTGAAAGGCCTTTGATTATATATGCCACATTTATTTTATCCATTCATCCACTGAAGGGCATCAAGGTTGGCTCCACAGTTCAGCTATTGTGAAATGTGCTGCTGTAAACATGGATGTTGCTGTGTCCCTGTAGTGTGCTGTTTTTAAGTCCTTTGGATATAGACAGAGGAGAGGAATATCTGGGTGAAATGGAGGTTCCATTCCCAGATTTCTAAGGAATCTCAATACTGCTTTCCAGATTGGCTGCACCAATTTGCAGGCCCACCAGCAGTGTATGAGTGTGCCTTTTCCCCACATCCTAAACTCATTCGGTCCTGGTATGTATTTTCAGGTCCTATTTCATGCAAATGCACTTCCAGAAAAAAAGTGCACCTATCTGCTTTTCTTCTTCCTAAAGCAAACTGGACTTGCCTCACGTCATCAGGGCAATGTATCCTTCTGTGGGTATGTTTGGGTTTCCCACTGATGACAGCTTAGGTAGGGTGTGTGATGAATCTCACTTGCTGTTCCCTATTGTTGTTAGAAGACTAATTTTTCTTTTAATTATTCTGAATACAGACTTTAAAATATTCTTAGGGTCTATCTGTAAGTGTAAACCCTGAGCTGCAGTTAAATTCTTCCAAGTTACAAAAAAATGGGTTATTTTCAGCCTTATTTTCTGGAAATAGCTGCCATTTGTTCACCCAAATATTCTCCAGGATTTTCTCCTCCTTGGCCCTGTGGCTTGTATATGTCACAGTGGCTCTGCACCCAGCGTGGCACCTGGCTGTGTGTGGCTATGCCCTCCCTGATGTGCAAGCTGTTTCTCCCTAGTGCTCTTCAATGTTTCCCAGCTACATCTCTGCCACAGAGAAGAACTTCCTGCCCAATTTTACCTGAGATCCTAACCCATTTAAAGCAGGATGAGCTCCCCTCTCAGATTTCACTTGTCCATCTTACTTTAGCCATGGGAATCATGGTGAAGTTGAACTACATGGCAACCGTGAATCAAAGTGTGCTCCATTGCTGGTGCTGGTATTATTATTATTTTGTTACCAGGGAGGAAAACCAGGAGTGCTTGACCTCTGAACCACAACCCCAGAACTTTTCACATTTTATTTAGAGACAAGGTCTCCCTAAGGTGCTTTGGGCCTCTTTAACTTGCTGAGGCTGGCCTCAAAACTTGTGATCCTTCTGTCTCAGTCTCCCAAACTGCTGGGATTACAGGTGTGCACCACTGCACCTGGGCCACGTTACTTCCCCTGTGACTTATGTCCCTCTCTAGGAAAGGTGCAGTCTTTCTAATGTAGTTTGCTTTGAATAGTGTGTTAACTGAATACTATCACATTGCTAAGAGCCACAGGTTAGGAAGCCCCTTCATTACCTTGAAGGGAAGCAGAAAGTTTCATCCTGGTCCTGAGCCTCTGTGCTTTTCTGTGCTAGACAGGTTGGAGTGGCAGGTGCAATGGTTAGGAGAGGACATGCTGGACAATTTGTTTTAGCTCATTTTTATACAGGGTTCTTATTCACCAGAACTCATTCTAGTGTCAATGAGCTATTAACACAGATGTAGCTACATACTTTTTAAACTCACTTACACATTGTCTGATATTTAAGTGAATCAGTTTTCTGTATTGGATGTATGATTTGCTGTTGCATTATGATGTGATCTGAAATTTAGATGGAGGATGGGCACGGTAATCCCACGGTTTTGGAGGCTGAGGCAGGAGGGTTGTGAATTCAAAGCCAACCTCAGGACATTAGAAAGGCCCTGGGCAACTTAGTGAGACCCTGTATGAAAATAAAAAACAAGAAAACAAGGGGGGGGGGCTCAGGCTGTGTATCAGTGGTTGAGGACTTCTGGTTTCAATGCCTGGTAGGAAAAATAAACTTTTGGTCACAGCTGGATAGATTCAGAAATATGTCATTGCTCCTGGGTCTACACTACTTTAGTTGTTGAAAGTGTTTGCTCACTCTCTTTCATGCTCTGGAGAAAGGAGACTCAATTTTCATGCTGCTACTGTGCATTTTTTTCTTCAGACAAATAAGTCTTTCTGGTCATTTTTAAGCAAAAATGAATTGGGGTTTATTTTTTGAAGTAAGACTAAAAATCATGTCCTGGATTGCTCTGATTTGAGGTGATTTAAACATGTTACTGAAAGGGTTTTATAATCTGTGTGCTTGAGTTGCACATGTTTTAACATGAATTAAACACAATGAAAGCAAAGTCTCCATTTCACACAAATGGTATAAGAGAACACCATTTTAGAACTAAAATTTTAAATTTTTATTTTAAAATGTTGTACATAAATGATTATACTTAAACATAGATGTTTAAGTTATTATTTAAAGCTTCATCAATATATATTTTACCAACATGAGACAGTTGTTATAAAAACAGATGTATGTAATTTTATGTATAAAAATGTAAGGAATAATATCTGTGCCTGTGATCATGTGTTCCTTGTGGAAGATCTTCCTAGTGTCATTCCTGGGCTTGTCATGGTATCAAACCTGAATATACTGAATAAGTGAAAGAATAAAATTTTATTTTTCCTGATCACCACATTTGGGAAAAGAAGAACTTTTTTTTTTTTACTGATGGTGTAGAGAATTTCTCTTTTAGACAAACACTGCATGTTCTTACTCATGTATGAAACCTAAAAAAGCATTGCACAACTCTTCAAGAAATATTGTTCCAGCAGATCATTCAACAAATTTTCCAGCATAAATTTCAGTCTTGGGCATTTGATTCCAGAAAAATGTCACCTTGAACTTGTAATAGAGATAACATCTTGGAGAGCTCATCTTTCAGGAATGGGCTGGACACGTGTCCTTTAATTAAAACCTTAAAATATCAAGTCTGTTTTAATTGTAGTTCTATTTAATACTCTGATTATAAAGTCTTGAAAAGGAAAAAAAATACTATGCTCTTGGTAATAGTTCCAGAATGTTCTAACATAGGCTAGTTATTCTGGCCAGAGAATGAACAAAATGTGACATGTATAGCCACCTCAGAGAATTCCAAGGACAGACATAAAGTTTTGAGTCCTCAGAATAGGATTGTGTAAATGTTCTACTTTGTAGGTTTTTCTATTTTTTTTTTTACTGGAATTTGAACACAGGAGCAATTAACCACTGAGCCACATCTCCACCCTATTTTTATATTTTATTTAGACACAGGGTCTCGCTGAGTTGCTCAGAGCCTGTGTAAGTTGCTGAGGCTGGCTTTGAACTGACATCCTCCTGCCTCAGGCTTCTGACCTGCTGGGATTACAGGTGAGCGCCCTCATGCCCTGTGGTAATTTCTTTCTTCTCTTTCTTTTCAGGCAGGGACACAGCTTATCTGTTATTAAAAGAACTGCATTGATTCTCCCAAGTCATGTGCATGAAGAACTGTATGATAATAAGATTAGAAGCCAACATTTCTGGAGAGCTCATTATGTGCCACAAACACTTCCAAGGTTGGTAGGCACACTTTATTTTTTCCCACATAGTCTCTGCAGGATCCACATAACACTTTTTGTGGACAGCTGAGATGACTGGACCTCAGCATCCCAGGGTGCTTAAGAAGAAGTTATGTTAAATGGCAGCTCTGACTCACAACTTCAACCAGTCCAACATCAGAGTTCACACCAACATTTTCTTGTTATATGCCACTGTGGATGTCCCAGTGAGACTGGAAGATACTGAGATAAGGCGGTGTGTGGAGATGCGTTCTCCAGAGTGTGAATAGAACATAGTATTTTTTTTTTTTAATTTTGTGCTGGGGGCTGCCTGGTGGGTAAGTGCACCAGCACCAAGTTACACCTGGTCCTTTTGACTCTGTATTTTGAAACAGGGTCTCACTAAGATGCCCAGACTGGTTTCACCCTTGTCATCCTCCTGACTCAGTGTCTGGGGTCACTGGGAATTCAGGCAGACATCACTGTGCCCAGCACCAGAACTGAGTTTTCATGTGGAATAAAAATAGAGTTGGATGAACCTTCTTTTTTTCCTCATGGTAGTGGTGTTCATTTGAAATTGATAAAGGAGGTCAGATTTGAAAAAAAAAAAAGACATTTTTGTTTGTTACTGTGGTCACGATATTTTTCTTTCCCTTGTAAGATGAACAAAGCCAACAGACTGTACAGTAATATTCACATAAGAAACACCATGTACACCGTGACTGGCGTTGGGGTCATGGCCAACGCCCTTCTTCTTCTCATCCACATCTCCTTGCACATTACTGGGCACAGACCTAAGCCTCCAGACCTGCCCATTGGTCTCCTGGCCCTAATCCACCTGGGAATTCTGCTCATCAATGGCTTCATAGCTTCAGACATTTTTATACCTCGGGGGGAAGGTGGGATGACCTGACGTGTAAATTGCTCATCTACCTGTACAGGTTGATGAGGGGCTTCTCCATCTGTGCCACCTGCCTTCTGAGTGTCCTCCAAGCCATCACCCTCAGCCCCATGGGCTCCTGCTTGGCAAGGTTCAAGCGTAAATCCTCACGTCACAACGTGTGTTTCCTTCTCTTCCTGTGGGTCATCTACTCATCCTTCAGTAGCCACCTCTTCATCTCCATTGCTACTACCCCCAATTGGACCTCAGACAACTTTATGAACGTCACTGAATCCTGCTCCTTCATTTCCATGACCTTCTTCCTCCGGCACAGCTTGTCCACCCTGCTGACCTTCAGGGAAGTCTCCTTTATAGGAATAATGGCCCTCTCCAGTGGATACATGATGGCTCTCCTGTGCAGGCACAAGAGGCAATCCCGGCATCTCCACAGCACCAGCCCATCTCCAGTGTCATGCCCAGAACTGAGGGCCACCCAGACAATCTTCCTGCTCATGAGTTGCTTCATGGTCATGTCCATGTTGGACAGCATTGTCTCCTATGCAAGAATCACACTGAAGGATGATCCAATATTTTACTGTATCAAGATCATTGTGATCCATAGCTATGCCTCGTTCAGCCCTTTGGTGTTTATTTGTACTGAAAAACGTATAATTAGTATTTTTAGATATAGTGGGAGAAGACAGTAAACATTTCAGTAGCCAGTGATGGATAAATTATGTTAAGGTGAGAAACTGTGCTGAATTTGGAGTGATTTTTCATGACAGAGTGTGTAGAGTCTTTGGTTTAAGTGCAGTGCAAAGTCTCACTTCCTCTTTAAACCATACACTTGGACATACATGGATGACAATTACATCCAAGAAAGCCAAACCATGTTACTCTGTTAAATATTACAAGGGTGTCATGTTTCTCACTGGATCCTTAATAGGGGCTTCTGAGTTGGATGCCACTTGTCATAACCTGGGTTATTCCAAACTCTTTTTAGATACAAGAGTTCCAATGTTTATCACATATTGCATCATCTCCATTATCTGTATTTTTCCAAACTACACTTGTAAACATATTCTGCCATGAAATATCACATGATCCAGCACACACGCAATACACACTCATAGGTGCACACACACATGTTCTACAAGCAAGGAGTCAAACAGTCATCTCCACATCACTGCTCCTAAAACCATGCTTTAAATATTCAAACACAGAAACAACTCAGCACCTACAACCAGAAGAATATGTAAACAATACATAATGGCCTTAAAATGGAAGAATATTCTGGAACACCGGGCCACACAGCTGAGTCCTCAAGTTACTCTACTCAGTGAAGCCTGTTTAGTCATAAAAGAACAAACATCGTATAAATGTACTTAAAGAATGTGGGAGTTGGAGTGGGCAGAGTGACAGAGCAGGAACAGAAGGGTGTCCAGAGAATAAGACGGGGGCAGCAGGGCACTGTCTCTTGGTACGTGGAGAACCTCTATTCAGTTAGAAAGTGAGTGCTGTCGTGGGTGTGGTGACTGTTGTTCAATAATGTTAATAAATTCCAGGCCACTTGACTGTATGCTGAAAAATGTTCAGAATGTTTATGTTATATATACTTTATCCTCATAAAAGTGTTTTTAATTATCAACTCAGTTGTGGAAAACATTATTCCTGAAACTATAAAGTAAAGGATAAGACACTAAACGTGCCACAGGGTCATTTGGTGAGCTTTGAAACATCAGAGCTGATTTGTTACAGTGATGTGAAGATTGGCTTTGAGAAGCTCACTTCTGATCTCAGCCTCTCCCAGGAGAGGCGTTCTCCATGTGGATAGGCGTTCTCCATGCGGATAGGCGCCACTCTGGGCCGCTCAGCCTTCCAAAGACTTTCAGCATCGAAGTGGGTATCTCCCATGTTGAGGCTTTCTGGGTGAGAGGTGCATGTGGTCAGAACACCAGGTTTCAATAGTAAGTCACACGTGGGTGTTTACCAATCATAACAGCAGTGCTGCGAAAATTATGCACTTGTCACATATTCTATTTAATTAGAAAAGTTAGTCAAATATAAAATACTCTCAAATCAAAGGTCTTTATAAAAATGTAAGTATAAAGGAAGCAAAGAATATGAAACTAAACATTTTAAAAATCAGAAAAGGAACATAGAAAAGAGGAGAAAAGGGGACCAAAGTATTATAGGACAGAACAAATTGGCTATTTAAGTTATTATGAATAGTTGTTAAGTCTTAATCAATGAAACTCCTCAATCAATTGATATTGGGTGGCTGAGATTACAATAACAGCAACACAACCTTAAGACTGCACATCAAGGTGTAGCTGTAAACCAGGACAAAAGGACCCAAGAGACATGCAGAACATCCCACCAAGGGCAGAATACACTACTCTCATGTACTCAGAGTAGCGCTCACAAGAGGACACACACCAGGTCACAAACAAGCCTCCTCGATCTTAAGGACACTGATATCCTATCAAGTATATCAACAAGCACCATAGAGTGAAGATAAAATTAAAGACTGAAAACTGTCAATCCCAACTACGTGGAAATGATACAACACCTTTTAACCAGTCACAAATGAATAACTCACAAGTGGAATCAGAAATTTCCTTGAGAAAAACGAGGATCAAAGTACCACCTACTAGAACGTGAGGGGTGCATCAGGAGGATGTGGCAGAGATGTGAAGCAACACGTCTCCATTCACAACCAGGTTGAAAAAGAGAACCCTAGACACACACAGCCTTGGAACACTGAGATTGAAATCTGGAACAAAGCAATTGTTGATGGAGGAGAGTGAACCAGTAACACTAAACACCCCACCCCTCCAAAAAAGGAGCCCAGAGACACGGGACTTTATGATGGAGGGCTACACATTGAGCAATTAGCACCGAACCATCTTGATCTCCTCCAAATTCAACACGTTGAAAGCATCATCCATGGTGAAGGCGTGGGGTTTATCCATGGGACACAGGTGGCTCAGTACATATGGATCAATTATAGGGACACCCAATAACATACAAATTCCAAGGATGGAGAGACACTGTCTCACGAGTGACATGTTCACATATGTATAAACACTAAAGATACCACAGAATTCCTTTCAGAGTTCTAACAGACATTCGCAGAACACAAAGACAACATCCCAAAAATTCTGTTTTTTTTATATTTGCCACAAAATATGTGAAAAGAAAAAAGAAATCCCCACAATAAACCATTATAAAGAGCAAAATACCGAGGCATGAACTTGGCCAGGGAAAGAAAACACTTGTACCCAGAAAACAATAATGATGCAAGAAATTAAAGCAATCAATAAATCAGAGGAAACATGTATCGTATTCACGATGCGAGAAATCAATATCAAAATGTTCATAGTATCAGAGTTATGTACAGATCAGATGCAATCCCTTATCCAAATCTCAGGTGGATATTTTACAGAAATAGGAAATGAGGTAGCTAAAATCCACATGCAATCATACGAGACCCTGAATAGGTAAATCAACCCTGATAAACAACAAAGCTGATGGAATCACACCCAATTTTTAAATATATCATTAAGATATACTAATTAAAACAGTGTGTTAGGGCTGAAGATGGATCTTCGAGATGTAGCCCTTGCCTAGTGTGCATGCACAGGGCCTGGGGTTCATCACCAACACTTGAAAACCACACCTACATACAAAAGAAATAAAAAAAAGAAGAAAGAAAAAAACATTATGGTATAGTTACATAATAGTAAACCTATAAACTAGTGGAACAGAATGGGGTGTCTTGATAAACGTCCTCATACAATGTCATGGAGACATCTTTCAAAGAACTGCCATATATAGCCAATGTAGTATGAATAGTCTTGTCAACAGATATTTGTATGCAAAAGAAAAATGATGGACCCTTGTCCTATGGCACACACAAGGATCAAGTCGAGATGTTTTGAAGATGTGGATGTGAGACCTGAATCTGTGAACCTGCCCACCCCCCAAAAAAATTGGAAATCTTCACAACATTCAAATAGGAAATGGTTTTCTGGGATATCACACCAAAAGTACAAGCAACAAAGTCAGCAACATAATGACATGTAACTACAAATCTTCTATAGAGAAAGGTGAACAATCAGCTGTCAACAGACAACATACAGGATGAAGACTTCATTTTCAGACCATATATCAGGAAAGAGGTTGATTTTCAACGTTTGGGGCTGGGGATGGAGCTCAGTTGGTAGAGTGTTAACCTTGCAAGCACAAGGCCCTGGGTTCAGTCCCTAGCACCACACACAAAAAAATTAACCTTTATTAAAACCTCACAACTTAGTAAAAAAAATAACCTCATTAAAAACAGCACAAGTATGAATAGATATCCCACCCAAGCAAAAACACATATGTGGCCAAGGAGCAAAAAAAAGATGCTCAACATCCATCAATTCTCAAGGAAATGCCAATCAGAGCCACCACAAGGTGAGGTCCTGTCACAGCAGTCAGGAGGGCGTGATGTGAAAGGAAAGGTCACCATGACTGTGGAAGGTGCCCTGTGCCTAGTTGGGTGCCTGTTGCTGCCCTCGAGAAATTCTGATAAATATCACCGTTGTACTTGTGTTTTGTAAGCAAAGTCCAATAAAGAATGGGATCTGAGCAGAAGGGATGGATGGACTCATATGTGCTGCCATTCTTTGCCACTCAGATCAAACATAGTGTCTTGGGTTCTCCTGGGCACTTATCATGCGTTTGATTCTTCCTTTCGATCTGCAAGTCCAGTTTCTCATCATTTCTCATTTATCTGAGTCCTGGACAACTTTTGTTTTTATTTATCTTGATCCTGGATATATTCTATTTGTGTATACCCTGTGGATGAATACATCCAGGTTTCCGTATCTGGAAAATGTAATTTTCAACTCTATTATTGAAATATGATGCTGTCTTCATGTATAAAATTTGGAGGGAAAAAAAGTTATTTGTTTTTGTTTACACTTTTAAGGTACGGAGGGGATGTGGGGGTAGAAAGATAGTAGAATGAAACCAACATTATTACTGTATGTATATATGTGATTGCATGACCAATAAGATTCTGCAACATGTATACTAAGAAAAAAATGAGAAAAATGTATCCCACCTATGTATGATACATCAAAGTGCATAAATGCATCCTACTGTCATGTGAAGCTAATTAAAACAAATTTATTTTTTTAAAGATATGGTCTCCTTCTCTTCTGGGTCCCAGGGTCTCAGGAAGCAATGTGCTTTCACTGTGCTCTAGGGCCCCTGATGTGCTGATTTTGGAGGACGTGCTCTGCTTTTAAGACAACCTCCTGCTTTCAGGCAGTTTAAATGCAAAGTGCCATTGTCATTTGTGTATATTTTGACCATATCATGACTCAAATAGAAATACTATGGATATAAGTGACTGTGTACTCTGTATACTTTTTCCAAGTTTCAAAGACCTTAGAAGGAAGTTGGGTTCTATATCAAAACCTCAGCTTACACAGGGTGACCCTGCATTACTGCAAAATATATGCTAGGATTTTTCTTATGAAGCATTTTTTGTCCAAAACTAATTTCACCAATTACAAGCGAATAGAGTCAATCCTGACCTTGTACTCAACCACTTAGGTGCATGACAGTGAGGTTGCAAGTATATTTAAAAAGAAAAGGTGGTGGTGGTTTCCCATCCCAGGAATAAAAGTTCCTAAAACTTGGGAAAATAATATTTATGCCCATTAATCTTAGATTTTTGGGATGTCAGAATTTTTGCTGAGGTTACAGGTATGCACCACTATGCCTGTCCCCCATTTCTTTAATTAAAAAAAAAAAAACATTCTCTCTTCTCCCAGAACTGCTGGAGACTTATTTAAAAATATTAGTAATGTCAATATTCTGAAAAAGAAACTATACTTACAACTTTTTAAGTTTACAAGGGATTTTGTGTGATTCTTAACCTGGTCTCAGCAATAAGATTTCCATTCCTTTTGACGATATTTTTATATAGGATTCCTTCCAGTTTTTTTGGTTAATATTCTTTCATAAAGCTTGTAAAAAAACTCAGTCCATTATTTCTTCTACCTCTTACTCCCTTTTTTATTTTAGTTTTGGATCTGTAATTATGCAAAGGTTTGAATTTTATAGCTTATGCACACTTCTTATTAATTAATTAATCATTTTGGGGGGGTACCTCGACCCCCGAGCCCCATCCCTATTTTGTGTTTTATTTAGACACAGGGTTTCATTGAGTTGCTTAGGGCCTCGCTCTTGCTGAGGCTGGCTTTGAACTCAGGATCCCCCTGCCTCAGCATCCTGAACTGCTGAGATTCACGTGTATGCCACTGTGCCCAGCTCATACTTATTTTACTTTTGTTCTTTTAAATTATACATGACAATAGCGTCTACTTTGACATATTTATACAACCATAAAATAGGTCTTATTCTAGTTAGGTTCCAGCCCTGTATTTGTACATGATGTGGAGATTTACGGTGGTGTATTCGTATATGTGCAGAGGAAAGTCAGGTAAGGTTCATCCCACTGTCTTTCATTTTTCTGCCCTCCTCCCTAAATTGTAGAAGACCAAAGAAGAGGGCAAGACCTCCCACATTCTTGGAGAAGTAGAATTCATATTGTTAAAAAACACCATACTACTGAAAGCGCTCTACAGATCCAATGCAAGGATCTTTAATTCCTATTAAAGTCCCATGATGTTCTTCATATAAATGTCCCACTCAATCTCACTGCCACAGACTCTAAGAGGGGATGAGGGATTGACAGCACACGTTCTATGGGTTCAGCACCTAAGGGGCCTTCTAAGGCAGCTGTCCCCTACTAACATCTAGCTGAATTCTCCCAACACCACGAAGCAGAGATCACGAGCCCCATTTTACAAATGAAGAAACTGAGACTGAGACACAGAAAAAGACAAAACCCTGCAGGGGACACTCCTAAAATGAATTCTCAGGTCCCACAGAATTCCTTTGGGCCTAAGGTTTGTGGAAAACCCCAACAAGACTTATAGGCATTTGCCCTATGAAACTCTAAAAGGCATCTTGCAAAACGAAGGCTTTATAAAAGCAAGTGATTGATTGTGTATAAGTACCTTACATGTCACAAATGTATATTTAAATGTATACTTTAAAATGTATTTTTTAAAGAGGTAAGCCAGATGGGACCTTGCAAGCCTGTAATCCCAGCAGCTCAGGAAGCTGAGGCAGGAGAATTGCAAGTTCAAACCCAGTCTCACCAACTTAGGACGACCCTGTCTCAAAATAATATACAGACAAATGGCTGGATATGTGGGTCAAGTGGCTAAGCATATATGGGTATAATCTCCAATGCCAACTACCTCCCAAAAAGAAATAAAGAAAAAAAAAGGTGTCATCCACTATTATGATTTTGGATGCAATTTTATTTTATGATCTCTTCTCAGATAGCAAGCAATACACAGGCTCACACATTTGAATTGAAACTCTTTCCTAGAAACCAGATGACAATACTTGATCTTTATGTTGTATTAGTTTAGTAGAACACTAATGGGACTCATCGGGTGGTGATGCTTCTGATTAAATATGTCATGGCTTATCAAAATAAGAACCTCCAAAAAGAGAAGAAAATGCCCCCAACATTAGCAGGGATTCCAGAAACATCCCGGTAATGACAGTTGTAGGGAGAGGTCAAGGCTGAATTCAGACTCTCCTCTCACTTGGGGATCTAATTGTGTATTTTGCTTTCCAAGAAGATGGACCCAAAACACTCCTGGCAGAGTGTAATAATCCTACCTTTCCTGGCGGGAAAATTTATTCCATGCATCAACTTCACTGAGTTACACTAAAACTAGTTGCTGCTCTTAAGATGAATCCTGAAGGTTTTCCAGGAACCAGGCTGATGAGCCCAGAGCCCAAGGCTGTGGCTTCAGGGAGAGTTTATGCGCAGCTCTGGCGTCACCTGGTGTCCAATGCGCAGCTCAGCACGGTCTAATGGCGGAAATGACACAAAGCACAGGGAGCAAGCACCAGGTGGGATAGGTTGACAGCTGTCCTTAGAAGTTTGGGGTCTCATGGGGACGCAACTGCAGAAGGCGGCGAGGGCCAGCTCCTGAAGGAGGCCTTTATCTCAAGTAGGAGGGTCTTGGGGCAGCTGAGTGACACTATGAGAGGTGACAGTGTGACAGCTCAGCAGCGGAAACGTCCCCACTGAGGGTGTCTCAGGACATCAGGGATCTAAAGGGGCCCGCGCCTGCTTGGCGCTTGCGCAGCTCTGGTGCCATCTAGTGTCTGGCCTGCTCAGCGACTGGACTCTCGGGTCAGACCAGGAACAGCAGGGGATCCCAGGGGACACAGGGACTGCTGGCCAGGGGTCTTCACCTGTGTCCAGGGCGGAGCCTGCGACACGAAGTGTTGACTGTTTTATATAGGACAAAACTGTCACTCGTCCGTCTCCACGACATTGCTGTCACCCTTGCCCCCTCCCCTCCTCACCTGCCACGCCATACCGTCCCTTAGAGACCCCGGAGCTGTGCTGGCCTCTGCCCAGAATGAGAGGTGGCATTGCCTGTGTCCTGCTCACAGCTACAGCGAGTCCCCAAGGTCGCCCTGGCAGGGTCGAGCCGGCTCTCGTCTGCGCTTCTCCCCCTGCCCAGGGCCAGGACGTCCTGCCAGGTCAGTGCGGGGGACCGCTGGGGCCTGGACAGGACCAGCGGTGACAGCTGCGCCACATGACACCCTCTGGGCCTCCAAGTCACGCCGTCTACACCGCAGGCGCCAGGAGGGTCTCCGCGACACGCCGGGACCACGGTCGCGCCCAGAAACCAAGTCTCCAAGGCGACGTCTCAGGACCCTCTCAGAGACCCCCGGACCCCAACCCAACTGGACACACGGAGAGTCCCCCGCGTCCGTGAGGAGGGACAAAGGAGGCTGCGCAGCGGGTCCTCAACCTCCCTCCGCGGTCTCCCATGTGAGGGGGGAACTGCGGCCAGCGGAGCAGACTCTGGGGTCACATCTCGTGCCGCGGGAGCCCCAGGGCCAGCTCCCCGCTGGTCCACTGCGACCTCTGACGGGATTTCCAGTCACACGCGCCTCTCGGGTTCCTTAGCCTCGTGCGCATGCGCCCGCCTCGCCCTGAGCTCCCCTGGAGGCTCCTTGTTCCCTCGCGGTGCTCCCCTGGGGAGCCCAGGGCAGGGGGCGCCTCCCACTTGATTCCGCTGGCCCCGCCCCCTATGCTTTTAGGGGTGGGGCTCCACTCAGCCCCGTTTGGCTCCGCCCCCAGCTCTGCCCATTCGCTGGGCTCCCCTCGGTCTGCTCCGCCCCACCTACTTCCCTAGGCCCCGCCCTGCCCCGCCTGCTGGTCCTAGGGGTGGGGCTCCACTCACTCACCTCGGTTCCGCCCCCAGCCCTGGCCACTAGTCGGGCTCCACTTAGCCCCGCTCGGCTCCGCCCCCAGCTCTACCCATTTGCTGGGCTCCCCTCGCTCTGCTCCGCCCCATCTGCTTCCCTAGGCCCCGCCCCGCTCCGCCTGCTGGGTGGGGCTCCACTCACTCTGCTCGGTTCTGCCCCCAGCTCTGCCCATTCTCTGGGCCCCGCCCCGCCCACTGCTCCTAAGGGCTGGCCTCCCAGGACCGCTCCGCCCAGCACTTTGGCTCCGCCCAGCTCCTTTTGCTAAACCTGACAGGTGGACAATAATGATTCTCAATGACTTCTCAGTGACACTTCCACTCCAGAAGGAACTTGGAGAGGAGTCCCCTGCTCAAGGTCACCAGGTAGAGATGGGAAATGAGGCTGGTGGGAGCCTGCCTGTCTTCTACTGCCAGTTTGCATCCCCAAAGTAAGAGTGAAGCCTGCAGCTGTAGTCCCCCAGGTTCGTGCTGAGTGCACGTGAGGTATCACACAGGAAGCACCAGGGTCTAGACTCAGGTATGATCCTTGCTCTGTGAAAGAAAATTTGGACAGAAGCTGGGCATGCTGGAGGGGGAGGTTAAAGCAGGAGGATCCCAAGTTCAAAGCCAGAGCTCAGCATTGTAGGGAGGTAATGTTGCAGGTAAATGGATGGCGTTGGAGAAGATAATGCTAAGTGTAGTTATCCAATCCCAAAAATACATGCCGAATGTTATTTCTGATATAAGGTAACTGACTCATAGTGTGGTAGGGATGGGGAGCATGGGAGGATTAGAGGAACTCTACATAGGGCAAAGGGGTGGGAGGGGAAGGGAGGGGGCAGGGGGTTAGTAATGTGATGGACATCATTATCCAAAGTACATGTATGAAGACACGAATTCGTGTCTTTATTTATAAGCAGAGTTATGGAAAATTGTGCTCTATATGTGTAATAAGAATTGTAACGCATTCCACTGTCATATATTTAAAAAATAAAAATCAGGTAAAAATATTTTTAGTTGTCTACGGACCTTTTTAAAACATTTATTTATACTCAGTGCTGAGAATTCAACCCAGTGCCTTACACATGCTAGGCAAGTGCTCTACCACTGAGCCACAACCCCAGCCCCATAATTTTCTTTTATTATTTTGATTGAGTAATATTCCATGGTGTATATATACTACATTTTCTTTATCCATTCATCTTTTGGAGGGCAGTTCGGTTGGTTCCATAGCTTAGATGTTGTGAATTGAGCTGCTCTAAACATGGATGTGGCTGCCTTACTGTATTGCAGTGGATTTAAAAAAAAAAAAAAAAAACATTTTTTATTGTAGTTGGACACAATAACTTAATTTTTTTATTTTTTTATGTGGTGGTGAGGTCTTGAACCCAGCGCCTTGCATATGCTAGGCCAGCACTCTACCACTGAGCCACAACCCCAGGTTCCTATACTATGTGGATTTTTAGTCCTTTGGGTATATACTGGGGAGTGGGATAACTGATTCAAATGATGGTTCCATTCCATGTTTTCTGAAGAATCTCCATATAGCTCTCTGTAGGAGTTGCAAAAATTTAAAAACCCACCAGCAATGTATGAGTGAAAATTTCCCCCTGCATTCTTGCTAACGTTGATAATTGCCATTCGGACTGGATTGAGCTGGAATCTCCGTGTAGTTTTAATGTTCATTTCTCTAATTGCTAGAGATGTTGATCATCTTTCCATGTTTGCTGACCATTGGTATTTCTTCTCCTGTGAAGTGCCTGTTCAGTTACCTTGCCCATTTGCTTGGTGTCAAATAGATGAGTTCTTTGCATATCCTGGAGATGAATGTGTCTATTTGAGGGGCAGATGGCAAAAACATTCTCCCATCCTGTTGGGTCTCTCTTTACATTCTTGTTTTTTAAAAAAATATTTATTTTTTAGTTGTACAAAACACCTTTATTTTGCTTATTTATTTTTATGTGATGCTGAGGATCGAACCCAGGGCTTCACATGTGCTAGACGAGTGCTCTACCACTGAGACACAACCCCAGCCCAACATTCTTGATTGTTTCCCATTTATTGATTATTGATTTTCCTTTGGCTCTTTAGGGATCTTGTTAACGGAGTCTGTTCCTATACCAACATGATATTGAGATGGGCTTATATTTTTCTTACAGTGGACACAGGGTTTCTGGTCTTATACCTTGGTCTTTGGTCATTTTTGAGTTGAGTTTTATGCAAGGTGAGGAGGCATAGAGGTTAAATTTTATTGTACTACATATGGATGACCAGTATTCCCAGCACCATATTTTTTTTGAAGAGTTGACCTGGAGAATTCCTGAAGAATGAAAAGAAATTGACTTCAAATGTTTTTTGTTTGTTTGTTTGTTTCTTTTGCTATGGTAATAATGGATATTTTGTTTTTTTTTTTTAAACCTGAAACAGAAGTGAAATCCTGGGGCTGAGCTTGAAAATCCCAGAAGACATATTACCCCACCACATGGTCAGTGTGAGAGTGGACCAAGAAGATGGTGTCCCATTTTAGAGAGAGGACCCCCAGAGCCCACTTGGAATCCATGGGAGGATCCAGGACCCACCCGTCCCAGAGTAAGAGTGTTACAATATATGACATGGGTTTGAACTAACTTGAATATGGGTTTTAAAAAAGGAGAGAGTGCTTGTGGGCTACATGATTGGGAGCCTTCAGATCCCTCACACAGATGTGTCCAGGGAATTAAGAGAAAAGTTGTGAGTTCGATTCTCCCCAGGTTGCTCCTATCCACCAGAGACTAAAGTAAAAGTAAGAGTCAGGTGACATGTTCCCCTGGGGGAAGCCACAGTTCTATGATCTCCAGTTGCTTCTTGCAGAAACTAAAATTAAAGCCCTACAGAGAGGTGAGTTAAAGACGTCTTTTCCTTAAAACAGTGCAGGATCTGCTCAGGATCCCAGATTCCCTATGCGACCTGCCCAGGTAAGTGCCTTTCTCTTCCTGAGATGCAGCACCAGTGTGTGAGGGGGCTTCTGTGATTGTGATGAAGTATCAAAATAACCAAATAATACGTTAGGTTCTAACATAGCAATAAATTATGCATCCAGCTCTACCCACACTCAACAGCTCAGAGGACTGTTTAGAATTCAGAGGAACGTTTTGTTCTTACTAGATTTTGCCCGTTAATTTGGTGACTCGTGAAAATTTGTTAATTTTTTAACAAGAAAAAAATATTTTAAGTAAATCATTTTGGTTTCTATCCAGTTCTCAGACTACAGGGAGTTTAATTTGCTGCTCTACTAGTTTTCAAAGTGCATACTAATAAGGGTCCTGGTTATTTTCTGCTTCAGAATTATGAATCCATATTCCTATTCTCCCAGGAAGAGATAAATGTTAACTCCAGAATTTTATTAAACACACTTGGTTTTTTCCTTCTCTTGTCTCAAAAAACTCAATCCAAAATACTTTAAGCATTTTCCTCTAATACTTAGATACCGAAAAATAATATATACCAAAATACCTTTTAATTGATCAGAAGGTAATGATATGATTTTTTTTTCAAATATGATACTTATAAAGAAAGTTTATTCTCACATTTTAGAGAAGTAGCAAATAGCATTTTCTTATGATGATGTATTTTTGTCTCCATTTTGATATCACAAAAGTAAACCAATGGTGCTCTTGCTGCCCAAAGGTTTTGAACTAGAGCAGGGACTAGGGGTGCTGTTGCTTAATATCACAACCAAGGGACAGTATTGACCACCCCTTCCTGGCTTCCAAAGGTCCCATGGTGTCCTCCCTCCAGGTCATCAAGGAGAAAGAAGATGTTAGATGGTGAACTTGATTTGTGCAATAAACAAATGACATTTGCCCTTTCATGTATCGAATGCACATCAGGAAGTGAGGTTGCAAATCACAGTATTTACAGGACTGTGTCCATGGGGCACCTGAGAAAGCAGCTATGTCCCCCTCCCTCCCTCCAGCCAGTGTCTCTCCACACCCAGGCCCTAGAAACCCAAGGTCCTGAGGGTCTGCTTTCCTCACCGCTGACTGAAGTGCACCAACTGGGGTGCAGAATGTGAAATATTTAAGTGATGGCTCCTTGGTCAGGGCAGGAAAGGGCGTCTGTACTGGGTTACAGTTCCCTAGAAAGGACCTTACACTGTTAGCTCTAAGGACCCTGGGGATACGTTTTTAAGAAATAGATTTCCATTCCCATTTGTTCTCCACTTAGGTTTCTCCTCTAGTCTGCCCACTTAGACTTTCCTTGTTGTTCCCCACTGGGTCCTCCCTCACTGGGACCTGTCCCTGAACTTCTTTTCCACATTATTCTTTTTGGACTTAGTCATCGTATTCAGAAACTCCAGTCTGAAGAGAGCTTGTTTCCACCAGGGTTTAAGTCATGACCTGGGGCTTGGCCCATCAGGGCTGCCAGGAGCTGCTGCAGCACCTCTCTCCCCAGAGCTGAGGAGGGGGTCTGGGATCATCCTGGTGCTGGACAGGCTTCTGTCTGCACCCTGACCTCATGGACTGACTAGTCCTGGCATCTGTGAGCGAGGTGAGGCACAGCTGGGAGGGGACAGGCTCAGAAGATTCCTTTTAACTTGCTTTTATGAAATGTCCACATTTTCAGGATGTTTTCTAACAAAACTGATCAATTAGCACAGAAGTAGCAACATATGCATTCTTTATAAAACATCTACCTGTGAACCACGGAGGGCACTGTGGCTCTCACTGATACACACGTGTGTGACCCACACAGTGTGCAGACAGCCAGCTGGTTCTCTGCCTGCTGTGTACTGGGGCTTCAGGGAGCTAATGCCTGTGGGGGACCCGTGAGAGCATCTGACTCTGCCACTTCTCATGATCAGCACTTTACTAAAATGATAAGATTTTTCAGCTGTAACCAGGAAATTTCTCCTATAGAAAAAAGAGTGATTTTTCAGTTGTTTTCAGGCAATGCTCCCCGGAAAACCCAGTTCTCCACCTGTGTTTGCAAGTCCATGGCCCCTCCTGGCTCTTCCCCTCCCTCCCATAATGATGCATGCAGTGTGGCTATCCCCCCCCCCCGGCAGGGATGAAACCAGAGTCCTGTGCCCTCCATCCACAGGTCTACCACGCGTCCTGCGCAGTGGTTTCATTAATGAGGTTCTGGCATTCAGTTAGTTAGAAGAGATCAAAATAAAACACACAGACAGTACCTTATTTTAATGCTAGGTCCGAGACGGCTCGGTCTCCCTGTTTCCCTGCCTCCAGCCGCTCAGCAGGGCAGCGAGGATTACTCTGGGCTAGCAGGAGAGAGAGAGAGCGAACACGCCGGGGATCAGCCTTTTATTTGGGGGAAACAAGAGATTCAGGGGAGAATTCCATCCAATGAAGGTTGAGGGGGGGCTGTACTCCAAGGTCAGGGTCAGTGATTGGGTCTCCAGGGTCAGTGGTTACGCACACCCCCACACGGATGGGCTCTCTCATCAGGAAAGGGTCGGGATAACTCCGACACAGCCAGAGTGCCTCAGGCCCTTAACGGGAGTCACCCAATCACGTGTCAGAATGGCTCCCCACATATTCCCCCTTTTTATTCTTAACAATGAGGCGGCGGTTCACTCTCTGGAGTCCCCGGATTCTTGATTGGAGGACTCGCCATCCTATAGTTACAATACAAAAGAGAATTAACAGCAAAGAGAATAATCCAATAATGTACCAAGCGGAGTGTTTAAGAATATTTCCAGGGTTGAATCCATTTAACTCCTTCAATATTTGGTTAGCCAAAGAAGAAGGATCTGAAAAATCAGCTCTATTATTTTGAATGTCTTGGATATGGTGATGAAGTTCCAGAATATCCAAGCTATTATTACTATTTTGCCATATACCTAATAAATGGTTTTTAACCTTCTCCCAATCCCAGAGAGAAGCATTGTACTTGGCAGCTGTAACACATACATACTTATAATTAGCATGGCATTTAAGCCTTTCCTTAAATTTTAAGGCTGAAAGTTCATTACCAATGTTAATAACAGTCGCCTCTAAGGCGTTTAATTTAGTTTCAATCCTTTCATCAATATTTACTTGATTACGCAGAGCCTTGGAAGTATTTTGAGCTAAATTATTAAGAAATTTTGCATGCTGAATATTCTGAGACAATGTCAGAGATGCAGAGACGGTTGAGGCAATAAATGAGACCAGTGCTAAGACACCAACAATTATGACTCCAATAGCACGTTTAGGTCTTGTTAGCTGGGCATGAATTTGCTGTAAAACTTGTAAACCAGCATCAGCATACCATGGCTCTGAAATATTAGCAGGTAATAAAACAAAAGAGGGCTGATGAAGTATCAGCACTCCTTTTCCTCCATTATACCTAGAAATACAATTGGTTAGGTTGCACTTATTACAAGTAACAAAATATCTATCATCTATCCATCTAACTTTTACATTTCCAATAATTAAAACATAAGGAGATTGGACACAGGCTCTTAGGCCATAGCAAAATCCCTCTTTACAGTTCTTGCCAACAAATTTTGGTAAAGGTTTGTCTGAAAAATGTAAATACTCTGAGGCAGCAATTAAACGCCAAATATCTCTTTGAATGCCTCCTTCACTATAAGTCAAAATATTACTAACAAATCCTGCAGGTGTCATAGCAGAATTTCTTCGTAATTGTCTCTTATCAATTTTTGGAGACCAGTCTAAAATATACCCACTAGTTTTAGACACCTTATGTAGTACAGGAAAGGTATTTACACAATCCATCCATTTAGGAAAGGTGCCAATTTCAATTGTAGAACTATTTGGACAGTGGGGTACCGGTGGAGGTTTTGCAGAAATGACTGGCTTGTTATGGGAAAGTCCCATCTTAATTATTGATCTAGTATTAGGTTTTAAGTCTCCATAAATAGAATTATTTGTCAGTCTAGGTTTACCAATCGCTGTCTTTTCTTCGAATGATACTTTCAGACAGCCAGCATGTTTATCATGTGACCAACATAAAGGTAATTGGGCACTGTAGCCAGAATAATTAAATCTAGTCACATGATTGGGAGTAATATGAGTATCTGTAAATCCTCCCATCATGAATGAGTCATTAGTAAATACTGGAATAGATTCTCCAGTCCACACAGCTGGGTGTACCAGGGGTGGATCTGGGAAATAAGTCCAATAAGTGTCTATTTGATTCCCTTTTACCTGACAGCCCAGTAGGGCAATTACTGTCGCTACCATCAAGACTGGTGTCCTGTTCTTTCCTAGGCGTCGAAGTATTTGGGAAGCCTGGGTTGTCAATTTCTTCACATCTTTCCATGAAATCAGCTTCTCAGCTGGTTCAATCTGGTCTTTCTTCATCTTTTTCCGGTATCTCCTCCTTCTGGGTTGTGGCTCCTCCGTGTCTATCCTCAGTCGCTTGAGTCTGGGTTCTATTTCCTCCATGTCTGATGGCACGTTCAGGCACCCAGATGGGACGGAAAGCACCTTCTGGAAAAACACAAGCATGCCCTCGGCCCCATGATATTACCGGATCTGGGCCCTTCCACTGACCAGTCTGTAAATCTTTCCACAGAACTCTGCCTAATGGGCCTGTCACCGAGGGAGACATTTGCCTCTCAGCAGCAGTGTGACCTTCTGTGTCACAGTTTAAAAAATTTAAAACAAATAAGGCATGATTAAGGCTATTTTGGGGAGTCATTATCTTATTCCCCCTTTTTAATTTTTGTAATTGAAGTTTAATAGATAAATGAGCTCGTTCTACAATGGCTTGACCTTGGGGGTTATAAGGAATTCCTGTTTTATGATTAATTTGAAACTCTTGGCAAAATTGTTGAAAAGCAGAGCTTACATAAGCTGGAGCATTATCTGTTTTAATCTGCATAGGACACCCTAAAACAGAAAAAGCTGCTAAGCAATGAGAAATTACATGTTGAGTATTTTCCTTAGTACGTGCTGTGGCAAAAATAAATCTAGAATAAGTGTCCACTATGACATGCACATAACATTGCTTACCAAATTGAGGAATATGAGTTACATCCATTTGCCATATTTGATTTGGTTTTAAACCACGGGGATTTACCCCTGATGGCAGAGATGGAGTGTAAATAACACACTTAGGGCATTGGCTTACAATCTGACGAGCCTGTTCTCTGGTAATACTAAATTTTTTACGTAAGCTAGAAGCATTTTGATGATGCAAGGAATGGGAAGCTAGGGCACAGTCATATGAAGACATCTGTTGACAAAAAGCTACTAATTTATCAATATTATCATTACCTGCAACCAAAGGTCCAGGGAGGCTAGAATGTGCTCGGATATGTCCAATAAAATATGGGTACTTCCTCATTAGCACTGTCTTTTGTAAATTATGAAATAATTCAAATAACTCCTGTGATGAAGTAAACCCAATAACTGAGGTTTCAATATTTTTGGTAACTCTGACTGCATATAAGCTGTCAGAATAGATATTAATAGGCTCATTTGAAAAATAATCTAAGGCCAAAATCAGGGCTTGAAGTTCTGCCCTTTGAGCTGAAGTATAAGAAGTTTGTATTACCTCTGTATGAACACGGCTGAAGAAACCTGCCTTACCAGAGCTGGAACCATCTGTGAACACCGATAAAGCTCCCTCTATTGGATGGGAAAGTACAATCTTTGGAAAAATAAGTGATGTTAATGATGCAAATTGTACAATCTTATCACGAGGATAATGGCTATCTATCTGGCCAGGGAAATCTGCAAAAGCTATCTGCCATGAACTAGAAGTTTGAAAAAGCCAATTAGTCTGTTGAACAGAAAATGGAATAATTATGATATCAGGCTCAGATCCAATTAATTGTAAAATCCTAGTTCTACCCTTAATCACTAATTGAGCTGTAGAATCATGAAAAAGTGTTAATGTCTTTTGAGGGGAATGAGATAAGTAAATCCATTCAATAACTCCTAATTTTTGCCATATGGCTCCTGTTGGGGTATGTTCAGTTGGAAATATCAATAAATATATTATTTCTTTAGGATCTATTCTAGTAAGCTGTGCATTTTTAATTGCAATTTCCACTTTCCTTAAGGCTGCTTTGGCCTCCAAAGTTAGTTGACGTGGAGAGGTTGGAGAAGGATTTCCTTGTAATATCTGAAATAAAGGACTTAACTCAGAAGTAGTTAACTTTAAGGATGGTCTTAGCCAGTTAATATCTCCTAATAGTTTTTGAAAATCATTAAGGGTACGTAACTCCTTAACTCTTATCTGAAGATTTTGAGGACGGATTGTACTCCCTTGAATTATCTGACCTAGATATTGAAAAGGAGATACCTTTTGAATTTTTTGAGGAGCTACACTTAAACCCATAATTGTAAGTGAGGTCTCTAACTGAGTAAAAATTTCTGAAAGTACTTCTGAATTAGCATGGGCCAATAATATATCATCCATAAAATGAATAATGTATGCATCAGGGAAGCTATTTCTAATGGGATCTATTGCCTGATCAACATATTTTTGACACAGGGTAGGGCTATTACGCATTCCCTGAGGGAGGACTTTCCAGCAGTATCTTTTAACAGGTTCCTTAAAATTAACTGCTGGGACAGTGAAAGCAAATTTTTCACAATCTTCAGGATGTAACCTTATAGAGAAAAAACAGTCTTTTAAATCTATTACCATCAAGCTGTAATCTAAAGGAATGGCTGTGGGGGAGGGAAGTCCTGGCTGTAATGATCCCATAGGCCGAATTGCCTGGTTTATTGCCCTTAAATCCTGTAATAATCTCCAATTTCCTGACTTTTTCTTAATAACAAAAATAGGTGTATTCCAAGGGCTAAGTGTTGGTTCAATATGACCAGCCTGAAGTTGTTCCTCAACTAATCTATGAATTATTTTAAGTTTTTCCCCTGAGATGGGCCACTGAGAAATCCAAATAGGCTCTTCTGTGAGCCACGTAATTTTTTCAGCTGTTTTAAGGATCGGGGAAGTACTCAGTGCCCCTAATAAAAATTTTGTCCTGAAGTATTTACTAATCCTTGCCGTGTAGACTGGCTTGTAAACAGATATTTCTCCTGAAAGTTTTTCCTATCATCTCCAGGAAAATACCTTTGATTAATTTCTTCAACTGACCTTATAGAATTTGGGGTGACTAGTAGCAGTCCCATTTTGGCTAGTATATCTCTTCCCCATAGATTAGCTGGTAAAGACTCTAACACATAAGGCTTAAATATTCCACTGTTCCCATCAGAATCTTCCCAACGGAGATAGTTGGCACTTTGAGCAGGCTATGAAATTTTTCCTATTCCTTCTAGATTAGCTGAGGCTGTATGTAGAGGCCATGTCCTGGGCCAAAATCGGCTGGACAATACTGAACTATCAGCCCCTGTGTCAATTATTCCTAGGAAATTTTTATTATTAATTCTAAGTTTTAATAAAGGGCGTTCTTGTCGCACTAACTGGGACCAATATACTCTGTCCGGCGGTTTAGAAACTGAATCTGCCGGCAGGTGCCTTTCTGAGACACAAGGCAATAATATTAATTGAGCAAAAATATCCTTTGGGGTGAGTCTTAGGGCATAATTGGATCTTACAGTAACATATAATTGCCCTCTAAATTCTGAATCTACCACACCAGGTATTACTTCAATAGCTCCCTTTAAATTATTACGCCCCAAAATTAAACCTACAGTATTTTCAGGAAGCGGCCCGAAAATCCCAGTAGGGATTTGTGTTGGTCCCGTTTCAGGATCTAATTCAACTGTCTCTGAAGGTCCTAAGAAAACTGTCTGTGATCCATGTCTCTGCTCCGGTAAAAATCGCGGACTGTCCTGGTCGGCGCCGCTAGTGACGTCACACTGTGCGACCGTTCCTGGAATTCCCGGGCTCCCACTAGGAGGGAATGCCGGCAGCGGTGAGAAAGCGGGCTGATCCGCGCCATTTAAATCCTCCGCATGGGGTTGCGACTTTAAGTTTACATTTCTAACCTTGGTCCCTAGTGCTTTTGTTAACTTAGCCTCAGGCTGATTTTCCATTTGAATAGACTTAACAGCTCCTTGAATGGCTTTTATAAGGTCTTCAGGTATTTCAGTAGAAAGACAAACTCTCTGTAACTTTTTTCCTAATTTCTCCCAAGTAAGTAAATTTGGAGACTCTTGGTCACAAAACCAAGGACAATATTCACCTACAATCTTTAAGAATTGTAATAACTGAGTTTTCTTTATCTGTTTTCCTTTCTGATTAATTATACTGTCTAAAATAGTTAGATACATTTCCTTATCCGAAGAAGTAGAATTTCCCATTTTAAGTAAATTAACGTCTCTTTCCTTCAATAGTTCCTGGTACTTTTGTGACTCAAATGTCACTTTTTCCTTTCTCTTATTTCTTATTTTCTTTATTCTCTTTATTACTTTTGTGACCCAAATGTCACTTCTTCCTTTCTCTTATTTCTTTATCTTCCTTATTTCCTCTTTATTTCTTTATTTCTATTTCCTTATCTTTTTAGCGCGCGCTCCCACTCAATCTAACTAATTCAGAATGCCCCCCTCTTGGGCGCCAATTCTACCACGCGTCCTGCGCAGTGGTTTCATTAATGAGGTTCTGGCATTCAGTTAGTTAGAAGAGATCAAAATAAAACACACAGACAGTACCTTATTTTAATGCTAGGTCCGAGACGGCTCGGTCTCCCTGTTTCCCTGCCTCCAGCCGCTCAGCAGGGCAGCGAGGATTACTCTGGGCTAGCAGGAGAGAGAGAGAGCGAACACGCCGGGGATCAGCCTTTTATTTGGGGGAAACAAGAGATTCAGGGGAGAATTCCATCCAATGAAGGTTGAGGGGGGGCTGTACTCCAAGGTCAGGGTCAGTGATTGGGTCTCCAGGGTCAGTGGTTACGCACACCCCCACACGGATGGGCTCTCTCATCAGGAAAGGGTCGGGATAACTCCGACACAGCCAGAGTGCCTCAGGCCCTTAACGGGAGTCACCCAATCACGTGTCAGAATGGCTCCCCACACACAGGTATATCAGGTAGCCTGTTTCTTTTGTTTTTTTTTTATGCTCTCCATTTTATTTTGTAATCTGCATTAAACTAAATTGAAGACAAACCTGTATTTCACAACATGATAGAAGGGAATCATCATTATTTTATTTTCTGTAATTTTTTAAAGGCCTCTTCAAGTGTTACATATCCAGTTTACGTTGCTGTAAGGTATTTTGGGGTCAAAATGTGAGAGTATATCTTACAACTCACTTCAAGTGCACACAGGAATAGGCATAATTTACCCATAGCTACCTGTAGCGCTGTTCCTACTAATAACCATCTGTGATTTTTCAAATGTGGAGACTTCTAGACCATTATATTAACATTTTTCTTTTTGCTTTCCTTGAGCAGAAAAAGGAGGGAATCTTCTTTAGCTGAATATGTGAGTGAAGAAAAAAAAAAAACTTCTTACCAAATGAATCATTTGGAAGAGATTACATTTTTCTAATGTCATGAATTAATTTCCACTATTTACAATGACACTTCCACAAAGATTTCAAAGCAATCATTTAACTAGGCTAAAACAGTTAAATTGCCTGGAATCCTTGCTGTTTTTTCTCACACTTCATAACTGATGTTATCAAACTATAATTTTCTACGTAGCTGTGGGAGTGATTGCTATTCTTAACCACTTGTTTTTTAGATGATAGAATGGGGGGATATGTTGCTCTCCTCATTGTAAATGTTACACACTTCATAGCTATAAAGCAGAATTAAGATGGAAATAAATAAAATACCTTCATTCTATAGGGAGCTATACCAAGAGATTTTCACCAGCAATTTTTCTATTACACTATTTTCTCTCTGTCTGGAGAAATATCATTGCTTACTAAAAGAAGATATGAAATCTTGTTCTCCTATATAAATTCCATTATCAGAGTGAATTTGGATTCCTTTCTCGTAATTAAACCACTAAAAACTCTGACCCCAACGTACTTAAGATTTTCCTGGTGTGCTGCTGAATTGTGTTAAATGCTGTTACCCCATCAGCTTTGCAAGCTGATACAGGAGGTTTGCAAGTTCAAGGCCAGCCTCATCAACTTGGTGAGACCCTGTCTCAAAATAAAAATAAGGGACTGGGGTTGTTGCTAAGCGGTAGAGTGCTTGCCTAGCATGTGCAAGATCCTGGGTTTGATCCTTAGCACCATATAAAAAAATAAAGATACTGTGTCCAATTACAACTAAAAATAAATATTAAAAAAATAAAAATAAAACAGCTAGGGATGGGGCACAGTGGTTAAGCACCTTTGGGTTTAATTCCTGATTAAAACACACACACACACACACACACACACACACACACTAAAATCATGGTTACTTTCCCCCATTATTCCATATGCCAAATCGTGGACAGAAAAGAAATTATGGAATTAAATCCTGCTAAAAATGGATGGTTCTGTCGACTTAGATATGTTTTTTTCTGGCATAATAAAAAATATATATATAACATCAGTGGTTATGTAAACCTGGGTTCGATATCTGGTACAAATATATATATATAACAAATTCAAGAAGTCTGCTTTCAGAGCTAACATTTTTAATATTTTATCTCTAAACTGGTGATGAGCAATCCAGAACAGAGAACTCTGAAAATATAGAACTGTATTGGGCTTCATCCAGTGTCCACACTCTTTCCTTGAGAGATCTATGTGGACATTCCAGCCATCTGCACCACATGAACTCACTTTGGATGCTACCTACTGAGCTTTTTATCAGGTTGCTGCACATGCCAAGAAAAATTAATCCTGGCCCTATGAGTGGAGATACACAGAAAAGATGTTATGCTTGCGTATTGAGAGTTTGGAAAGGATGAATTAAAAAAGTGCCCACGTATTTTGAGGTGGGCCAACTTGGTGGGTGGGGAGGTTGAAGCTGGTAACCATTGTGGTGATGAGAATTTTATCTTTATTTGATCATCAGACATGGACTCTATATGACCTTTCACCAGAAAAAAAGAAAATGAACAAGAGCAGCACCTTTTCCATTTTTCTTGCTGTAAGAAATGTCTTTTCTTCCCAAATTGTCCTTGGGATCACAGCCAACGTCTTCCTCCTCCTCTTTCACATCCTCACGTTCCTTGTCCAGCGCAGGACCAGGCCCATGGACCTGGCCATCGCTCGCCTGGTCCTGATTCATCTGCTGATGCTCATAATCAGGGTGTTCCTGGATATAGACATTTTGGGGGTTCAGGATACTTGGAATGACATCACATGTAAAACAGTCATCTACCTGTACAGGCTGATGAGGAGCCTGTCGGTCAGCACTACCTGCCTGCTGAGTGTCCTGCAGGCCACCACCCTCAGCCCCAGAAGCTCCTTTCTGGTCAAGTTCAAGCTCACGTCCCCACAGCACAGTCTGTTGTGCTTTCTCCTTCTCTGGGTGTTCAACATGTTCATTAATGTTTGAATTTTTGTCTCTATTGAAGGTCACTCCAATGACACATCAGATGTTTGGATTTCCACTGAATCCTTCAGGTTTTCCCCCTCAGGTTAGTATTACAGGATCTTATTTTCCCTTGTAGGAATACTCTGGGACATCTTCCTTCTCGGGCTCATGGCTCTCTCCAGTGGGTACATGGTGGCTCTCCTGTGGAGGCATAAGAGGCAGTGCCAGCACCTTCACAGCACCAGCAGGATTGCACAAGCCTCCCCAGAGCAGAGGGCCACTAGGACCATCCTGCTCCTCATGGGTTCCTTTGCAGTCATGTACTCTGTGGACTGCGTGATCTCCTCCTCTTATGGTAAAATGCAGAAGAAGGATCCCGTGCACCTTGTGGTCCAGATGCTGGTGGGCAATGGCTATGCACAATCAGTGCTGTGATGCTCATTAGTACCAAAAAATGAATAATCCAGTTCTTCCAATCCACACTGGGGAGGACGAGGACATGTTTACACAGGGTCAGATAACCCCTTACAGTGTCATCCCACGTTATTTTCTCCTGAGTTTCCAGAAATTAGTTGATGTTGGGAAAAAAAAACCTAAATAAGGTTGAGGGAGATGAAACTTCAGTTGTTATTTGTAAGATCTTTATCAAACCAGGTGAGTTGGTTCACACCTGTCATGCCAGCAGCTCAGGAGGCTGGGGCAGGAAGATCTCAATTTGAAGGCTAGCCTCAGCAACTGTGTGAGTCCCTGAGCATCTTAGTGAGACCCTCTGTTGAAATAAAAAAAAAGTTCTGGAGATGTGGCTCAGAGGTCACATGCACTTCAGTTCAATTCCAAGTTGCAAAAAAAAAAGTGTTAAATGATATATGGGCTGTTTTCTTACTGAGCTTACCTAAAGCAGATACCTTCCCTTGTCCATAAGTAGACCATGACTGTGAACCCTTTGCTGGAAAAATGAATTTTGGAAGAATAGTTTTATTTTTTTGATCTGAGAGGGCCTGATAAATATCACAAAATGTTCTATCAGTCCCAAGTATGTTCTGAAACAATCTGAGACCTACAAACCTTCCTGACCTCCTGCATGGGAAGACTTGACCTGTGTATGTTTTTGATTATTTGTCTGTTTGCTAAAATCATTATGATTTTATCACGGTCTCTGACCAAGGATGGCATGCAATTTATAAATCATGTGACATTGAAAAAGCAAGAGTAGCAGCTCACCTCTGTGTATATAGACATCATATATTAACTCTTAATTTCCATAGTGATGCTCCGAATGCAGTAGTATACGGTCCCCCATTTTACAGCAAAGAAAACCAAACCCAGATAAATTAAGTCAGTGGGTTGCAGAGGAAATAGGTGAGGAAAGTCAGGATTTGAACTCTCAAGCCCAGGTTACAGGTCCTGAGCCTAACCAATGGTCCGTCTTTCTTGCTAGACCAATGACATCCATAGGGAAGTGGCACACAGGGGTCACAGCCAATGATACAGACAACCTGGGACTAAAAGGCCAACAAGCCCTGTTCTGCATCCTTCCAGCCCAGAAATACAGCTGGATGGCAGGTGGCTATGGCTTGACCTATGGTAATGTGGCCTGAACCAAACAAGTCAGGCTGCTGGATTGAACTCTACGAGGCCAGTGTGAAAGTTGTCCAGTGGCAGAATTTTCAACCCCTGGAGGGAACCCAAGCCATCACCTTTTTTCTGTAGCAGCATGTGGAGGATCAAAATGCACTTCTGGGGTGCAGTGGGGGGGTCTCCCAAAGGCACTGGTTGCAAAGGTAAGAGGCTGCTTGTTCTCCTGACTCTTGAAAAGTCTACTTGAACCAGAGGAAGAAGGTTAGGCATGGGGTGCATTGTTTGCCTTCCTCACTGTAATTTATTAATGCTTTGTAGCAGAAAATATTCAAATATTGTTATTTTTTGTTTCTGAGATGGAATCTCACTCTATTGCAGGGACTGGTCTTGAACTTCCTGCGCTCAAGAGATCCTCCTGCCTCAGCCTCCCGAGTCACTGGAACTGCAGCTGCACAATGGGGTGCCCAGCTCAAATATTACAGAATGTCAAATTAGTGCTGAGGCTATGACTTTTCCTGTCCCCTCAAGCAGTTCATTGTCAACTAAATCCATTCTCTGTAACATCCTCAGGATATGGGAGAAACTGTTGTTCTCTGTTAGGAAAGAGAGTGGATATGTCTGCGTTTGGATCTTGTGTGACCTGTAGAGTCATTTACAATAGGAATCAGATAAGAGCATTAAGGAAAAACAGCCACTGTGTCTTCCAGTTAGTTGTGGAAACCCTGGGGTTTCATCATAATGATTTTAGCAAACAGACACATAATCAAAAACATACACAGATCAAGTCTTCCCGGGCAGGGGGTCAGGAAGGTTTGTAGGTCTCAGATTGGCTCAGAACAGACTTGGGACTGATGGAACTTTTTGTGATATTTATCAGGCGTTCCCAGATCAAAACACTTGCTTCATAACCTACCAGTTTCACTTGACTGTTGGAAGGACGGACATGATGTCCATCTGCAGTAACAATAAAAAAAAAAAAACGATTGTCTTATCTTTTAAAAGTCCATGTATGGCTGTTTTTTGGTTATACTCTACCGACAGGTGTCTGAGACCAAGTTGGTCAAAGTTGACCTTTTTCCTATCTATGCTAGAGTCAGCTGAGACCTTCAGAGGTTATTACTCTTGGGAACTGCTGACCCCAGCCCTGCAGCTGTGCCCAGGGGCCCCTCACCCTCCTCTGACTGCCCCTTTCACTGTCCCTTCCCCTGCCCCTTCCCAGCCTCTGCTGAGCTGAACTTTCATATGGGCAACATTTTTAGCCTCCATACTTGAGGGAGGTCAGGCATCTTGGGAAACATAATCAGGAGGATCATGTGTTTAGGCAGCATCAACCAAAGCAAGGTGCTAAGCAACTAAGTGAAACCCTGTCTCTAAATAAAACACAAGATAGGGCTGAGGATGTGGCTCAGTGTTTGAGTGTTCCTGATTCAATCCTCAGTAACTACCTCCCCCTACCAAAAAAAAATCATGACTTTAGTTTATCTCAGAGGTATATGAAAAAAAAATCTAGCAAGTACTTCTCATTCACAAGTTTCAAAGTAATCACATAAAAGCCACCCTTTGCTAATTCCTTCAACACAGAAAGCAGACATACTATGCCATGATGAATGGTTCCCCAGTCGTGTGGTGGCTCAGTATGAAAATCTATCCATCAGGCAATGATCCAACATTTACTCTCCTTCCTCCATAAGAATTTCCAAAAGTTAAGGCTGTGTTTTTCAGTACAGATGAAAACCAAAGGGCTACTTGTGGCATAGCCATTGGCCACCATCATCTGAATACAAGGACAAATAGGGTCATGTTTCCACATGGTTCTTGAGGAGGAGAAGATGCAGTCCAAACAGTACATGAGCACAAAGAAACCCAGGAGCAGCAGGATGGTCCTAGTGGCCCTCTGTTCTGGGGAGGCTTTTGGAGACGGGCTGGTGCCATGAAAGTGCTGGCACTGCCTCTTATGTCTATGCAAGAGGGTCACCATGTACCCACTGGAGAGGGCCATGAGCCCTATAAGGATGACGTCCTGTAATGCACCCAGTACGATAAATAAATGCCTGAGGAACTAGCTCATGGGTAAGACAGTGCAGGAGTCACAGAGGAATATAAGAGTGTGTGTGTGAGGTCACAGTGAAGTTGTCAACAGCAGAGATTGAGAATGGGGACTAAAGGACATATAGAGGACCCACAGGAAAGAAGGGACCTCATGCTGTCCAGTGGGGACTTAGGCTTGAACTTTGCAAGCAGGAGCTTGGGAAAAATAATATGTGTCCTCATTATATGGACCATGTCACATTCTGTCACTTTGATCCAAGGTTCAAATTAGCCCATTCCTGACTCCACACATTGTGATGCCTGAGATTCTGAGCTGTTGGGAATTCCAGGTGGGCACCACCACCCTGGGCTACATGCAGTTTTCTTTGTAATTTCAGAGAAAATCTTCCTCACCCTAGATTATAAGATAATCGAAACATTTGATTATTATTTAAGTACACAAAAGATAGTATTTATCATTTATCTGTGATTAAGAGTACGGGTCAGTGGCCTTAAGCAAATTCAAATGTGAGTGGATGGATTCTCTCTACCGTCTCCCCAGTTTTTCTTATTCCTAAAATATCTCTAGATTCATTAAATAAAAATTCCCAAGGGCACACCCTTGCTCAGCTGCAGGAAAATGCCATACTAATACATTCTGTATTTATAAATTATACGACCCAAACTTCCATCTTTTACAGGTAGATTTTATAGAAATGTTGATTCTTTTGTGACAGTCATTTGACCGAATGATTTCAAGATTCATCTGTGGTTTCTTATATATCAGCATCACCTTCGTATTTAATGCTATGTTTAGTATTTAATGCAATATTCTGTCTTTCCATATTATTCTACAGAAGATTCCACCCCCTGTGTGTATATGTATACAGTTTTGATTCTGATGCCCACTGGAGAGGGCAATGAGCCCTATAAGGTAGACATCCCGTAAGGCACCCAGGACCGTAAACAAATGCCTGAGGAAGTAGCTCATGGGTAAGATAGTGCATGTGTCACTGAGGAATATAAGGCCCTGTTAGGTCACAGTGGAGTTGTCAACAGCAGAGATTGAGAAGTGGGCTCTGAAGGACATATAGAAGACCCACAGGAAGAGAAGGGACCTCAGGCTGTCCTGTGGGGACTTAGGCTTGAACTTTGCCAAGCAGGAGCTTCTGGGGATGAGGGTGATGGTCTGCAGGACACTCAGCAGGCAGGTGGCAGAAATGGACAGGCCCCTCATCAACCTGTACAAGTAGGCAACTGATTTACATGTGATATCACCCCAAAGCCCCGCCTGAGATGTAAAAGTGTCTGCAGCTAAGAACCCAATTTTGAGCAGCATCAGCAGGTGGGTTAGGGCCAAGAGACCAATGACCCAGCCTGTGTTCTTGAGCCTCTTGTCACACAGGAACTTGATGATGTGGAACAGAAAGAGGAGGGTGTTGGCCAAGATCCCGATTCCCACTTCAGAGTAAAAGGTGCTTCTTAGGTTAATAACACCATGCATCATGTGGTTTTTTCTCATCTTTTTGGGGTAAGGAATCATGGAGTACATATCTTAGGGAGAAAAGTAAGGAAATGCATTATCACAAATATTAAATTGCATCCCTCTCAGACAACACTGTTGCCAGGAGGAAAATTTGTTGGCCTATCCAAGTGCCCCCTGTCCCCTTTAACTGAAGTTTTGCTGACACACCCTGGAAACCATTCTTTCCTCTCTCTTTTCCCATCATTTCCCAATCATGGATGGATTCCAATATATGCAATGTACAAAAGGATTTCCTGAGCATTAAAAATGATCACAACTGTCATATATTTCTCATTCACAAACTCCGATGTTATAGAAAATCTTTCCCTGATGTAACCTTGATTTTTTCTTGGTGATATCTGACTGCAAGGGTGGAGTATGTGTCCTTCCTGTAGTAAGGGCTATGTACTATTGGGTCAATTGAAATTATTGCAGTTTAATTAGAAAGAAACCTGTCCTAAGCAAAGAGCCTCAATGTCTTAGGCCATGCATATTTACGTTAGCTTCCTGTTACCTTTACTCTGGTTTGTTCATGAACACATGTAATTTTCTTTATATATTCACAGAGACAATGCTAAATATTGCAACCTCTGAAGTCAGATGGCTTGAACATACCTATGTAATCTTCCATTTAAAGGATAAGTATTCAATTTTGAGAAGCCCATGAACCTGGGCTCTTGGCTCATCTCATCTATAAGCTGAACAAAACCTCATCATGTCTGTACATGAGATACCATGCATGAAACAGGATGGAGCATGTTTGCCATACAGGAAAGCTTTCTGTGCTGTAATATCTCTGTGGAATTGTTCAATTTTTTAGACTTCTGCAGATCCTCATTCATAGAAATATCCTAATAGTTGACCATCTCTGTAACCAACTCAGAGAGGCTAAAAAATTACCAGAATTACAATCTGTTGGGAATCTCTGTTCAGAGAAAATTGAGTGAATTTTAGGATGATTTGATTTATCTACAAAGCATCCTATGTTAATCATTTTTGTTATCACATCACACTTTGACCTATGTGATCCAAGTCCAGTATCAAATACTAGCAGAAACACATTTCAATATTTTCTACTTAAATATGTACAAAGCTGGGTGCAATGGAGCATACCTGTAATCCCAGCAGCCCAGCAGTTGGGAGTCTGAGGTTAAAGGATTGTGAGCTCAGTGCCAGGCTCAGCAACTGTGATGAACTCAGCAACTCAGTGAGACCCTGTCTATAAATAAAACACAAAATAAGGCTGGGGATGGTGCTTGCTTGTTCAGTGTCTCTGAGTTCAAACCCCAGTATCAAAAACACAACAAACAACAAACAAACAAAACCACATAACATTAAAAAAAAAAACACCTTAAATACGTGGAATAATTGTGGTAAACAGAACCATAATGAAAATAGATACACATTCACTCCACTTGAGGAATTTATTGCAGTGTAAGTATCCAACTTAATTTTGAAATATGAGTCTTTTTGGTGACCAAGTTTTCCGTCTTCCTTCAAGAATACAATGACATTTCTCCAGACTCAATGGGTCCAGATATAAAATTGATACTTGGGTTTATTATATTGATGCCTCACACATACCAGATACATTTTCCACTACTGAACTACATCTCTAGCTCTGATTCTAGAGAATTTTGAAATGACTTATGGGCACAATATTTACCTGGAAAACATATGTATTTACTTTAATACAAGCATCTCATATAACTAATAATTGAGATTTAATTTGTGTTTTCACATACTGAACCATAATAACACCTGAAATCAAAGTCTGAAGGCTAAATTAGTTCATGAGCCTACAGAATGTAAAAGACCCTAAGGAAATCCCAGCTACTCAGGAGGCAGAGACAGGACGATGTCAAGTTCCAAGCCAGCTAGCAAAATAGCGAGACCCTGTCTCACAATAATAAATCAAAATTGGGCTAGGGATGTACCTCATTGGTAAAGTGCCCTGGGTTCAATCCCTGGTACAAAACCCAAAAGTGCTAAGGAAAGCTGACATGTTAAAGATGTGTGAACATTGGGCACCACATGAGAATTTAGAATTTAATGTACAGGTTTTGTTTAGACATTGAAATGCAGATCTATTTATTTATTTATTTATTTAATTTTAACCTTTAGCTGACATAATATCTGGACTTAGCGAGTCTCGTATTAGAAGTCAATACATGTTGACATTGCTTGCTGAACACACAGGGGAATTAACATTTTGATTTTCTCACATTGTATAATTTCTAAGTGTGAAAAGTCTCAAAACTCTTATTTGGTCATGTGTAATCACCTGATGCAGACTCTGGTGACCACAGTGAGCTATAGCCATGAGAACTGCTGACCCCAGCCCTGCAGCTGTGCCCAGGTGACCCTCACCCCTCCTCTGACTGCTCCTTCCCCTGACCCTTCTCAGATTTTGCTGAGCTGCACTTCTATGTGGGCAACATGTTTATAATCCCTACATTAGTGAGAACATGCAGTAATTTACTGAAAGGAAAATTCTATAAACCATTAGGAAAAAAGTGGTTTTTAAAATGTAGTGAACAGTAAAATGACAATTTTATTTTTTATTTTGTGATTATAGGCATGCATGACTGTGCCTGGCTTCTGTCCAAAGTTCAGATCACATACTGATATATTACTTTATCACATGCATCAGACACATATGCCTTATTCACTTAAATATTATAAGATATGTAAGTATTCTAAAGGTAAGTATACAGCTATGTCTGTGATAATGTCTACTTAATATTATAAACATTCTGGTGAACAGGAGCCCTAAAATAAATACAAGCTAATATAAATACAAGCTAAAATAAATCACCAGGCATGTCCTCTCCCAGCCATGAATCTTGACACTCACATTTTTCTAGCACAGAAGAGTCTAGAGGCTGAGGGACAAGATGAGAACTTCCTACCCCCTTGCAGTGCATTCAAGGGGCCTCCTCAACTAATGCTCTTAATTTGGTGATGGTACTTGGAAACATACTGTTTGAAGAAAAAAAAAAAATATATATATATATATATATATATATTTTTTTTTTTTTTAAACAAGAGAAAGCAAACCATCCTAAGAAATACTGGACAGTCCACAGAGGGGGACATAAATCACAGGGAAGGTAACATGGTTTGTGCATGGTGGTGCACATCTGTAATCCCCAAATCTTGGGAGTCTGAGGCAAGAGAATTGCATTTTTGAGACTAGCCTCAGCAACTCTGTGAGGACCTAAGGCTTATAGCAAGAGTCCTCTTTAAATAAAATGTTAAAAGATAGGGATGTGGCTCAGTGGTTAAACACCCATAGGTTCAAACATTGGTACCAAAATTAATAATAATAATAATAATAATAATAATAATAATAATAATAATAATAAAAAACAGCATCAAAGGAGCATAATTTGTTTTGTCTTTTCCATGTACTTAAACCTCCCCCTGCTCCCATCACCCACTGTATGTTAACTAAAGATGAACATAGCACCGAGTTAAACTTCCATTCAAACATTTGCACAGAGAAGATATTTTTTAAAGTGAAAATTTGAGAATTTCTTTACAAAATGTCCATTTTTCTGTTAATGGTTTTGTATCCATTGAGTCATGGGCTTTTTTTTTTTTTTTGGTTGGTAGGCTTTTGGTGGTATCTTCTATTTCATTGCATTAAAATGATCAGTTTAACATGTGTATGTCATTCTCACTCAGTTTGGTTAAATTATATGATTGTAGACATTTGTTGATGTCTTCAGTATTTTCTGTTTTATTGGAGTATAAATTTTCAAAATACTTTCTAATTATCTTCTGTATTTCTCCAGTGTTCATGGTGATATTTCTTTTTCTCATCATGGATTTTAGTAATTTGAGTTTTTCTCTTTCTCTACATTAGTATGGATAAGGGTTTATCACGTGTATTTATTTTTTCAATGATCCAACTTTTCATTTTGAAAATTTAAAAAAAAATAATGTATAAAAAATATATGGCAGCAAAATGTATTATAATTCTTACTACACATGTAGAGCACAATTTTTCATATCTCTGTAAAGTAGGTTGACACCAATTCATGTCTTCATACATGTACGATGGATAATGATGTCCATCATATTCCATCATCCTTGCTAATCCCCGCCCCCTCCCTTCCCATCCCTCTGACCTAAATATAATTCATCTATTTCTCCCATGCTCCCCCTCCCTACCCCAGTATAGTCAGCCTTCTTATATCAGATAAAACATTCAGCATTTGTTTTGGGGGGTTTGACTAACTTCATTTAGCATTATATTCTCCAACGCCATCCATTTACCTGCAGATGCCATGATTTTATTCTGTTTTTTTTTGCTGAGTAATATTCCATTGGGTACAGTTGCCAAATTTTCTTCATCCATTCATCCACTGAAGGGCATCTAGGTTGGCTCCACAGTTTGGCTATTGTGAATTGTGCTGCTAAAATTATTGTGGCTGTGTCCCTGTAGTGTGCTGTTTTTAAGTCCTTTGGGTATAGACCAGGGAGTGGGATAGTTCAGTCAAATGGCAGTTCAATTCCCAGTCACTTTGTCAATTTTTAATTGCTTCTTTTGTTTCAATTTCTTTGATTTTAGCTCTGATTTTAATTATTTCTGTTCTTTATTGCTTTTGGTGTTGATTCATTTTTTCCCTAGGGCTTTGAGATGTAATTTTAGGTCATTTATTTGACTTTTCCTTTTTTTTAAGGAATGAACTCCATGCAATGAACTTTCCTCTTAGTAATGTCTTCATAGTGTCCTGGAGATTTTGATATGTTGTATCTGTGATCTCATTCACCTCTAAGAATTTTTAAATCTCCTCTTTGATGTTTTCTGCAACCCATTGTTCATTCACTAGCATATTATTTAGTCTCCAGGTGTTGGAGTAGCTTATATTTTTATCATTGATTTCTAATTTCATTCCATTATGATCTAATAGAATGCAGGGTAGTGTCTTTACTTTTCTGTATTTGCTTGGAGTTGCTTTTTTGGCATGACATATGGTATATTTTAGAGAAGAATCCATTTGCTGCTGAGAAGAAAGTGTCTTCACCTGTGGAAGGATGAAATAGTCTATGTATGTCAGTTAAATCTAAGTTATTGATTGTATTATTGAGTTCTGTATTTTCTGTTTGGCTTTTGTTAGGAAGATCTATCCAGTGGTAAAAGAGGTGTGTGAAAGTCACCCAGAATTATGGTCTTGTGGTCTGCTTGGCCCTTGAACTTGAGAAGAGTCTGTTTGAACATAGATGATTCATTGTTTGGGGCATAAATATTTATAATTGTTCTGTCTTGTTGGTGTATATTTCCCTTAAGCAGTATGAAAGGTCCTCCTTTATCCCTTCTGATTGACTTTCACTTGAAGTCCACATTATTTGATATAAGGATGGAAACCCCTGCTTGCTTCCACAGTCCATGTGAGTGGTATGTTTTTTAAAATATTTTTTGTAGATTGAAACAATACATTTATTTTATTTATTGATTTTTATGTGTTGCTGAGGAATGAACACAGGTCCTAACAGGTGCTAGGTGAGCATTCCACCACTGAGCCCCAGCCCCAGCCCAAGAGATATATTTTATTCCAACCTGTCACCTTCAGTCTGTGGGTGTCTTTTCCTATGAGATGAGTCTCTTGGAGGCAGCATTTTGTTGGATCTTGTTTTTAAATCCAATCTGCCAGTCTTTTGATTGCTGAGTTTTGGAAATTAACATTCAGGGTTATTATTGAGACATGATTTGTATTCCCAGTTATTTTTGGTATTTAACTTGATTTGGTTTCTCTTTGATGGGTTTTTCCTTTAGAGTGATACTTCCGTTTTCTAATTTTCATTGTTTTTCATTTCCTCCTCATGGAATATTTTACTAAGGATGTGCTGTAGTTCAGGCCTTCTAGTTGTAAATTCTTTTAAATTTTGTGTATCATGGAAGGTTTTTATTTTATCATAAAAATAGCATATAAATCAAAATTCAATTGCTAATCAAGATTTAATTTTGCTGGGTATGATTCTTGGTTGGCATCTGTTTCTTTCAGAGCTTGGTATATATTGTTGTAGGATCTTGTAGCTTTCAGGTTCTTGGTTGAGAAATCGGAGATCCTGATTTGTTTCCCCCATATATAATCTGATTTTTTTCCTCTTGTGGCTTTTAAAATACTCTGTTTCTCCTGTATGCTACGTGTTTTTCATTATGCTGTGCATTGGTGTGGATCTGTTGTGATTTTGTTCATTTGTTGTCCTGTACTCTCCTTGTATTTGATTTTCCAATTCACTCTACATGTTTGGAAATGTTTCTGATATTATTTCATTGAATAGATTGTCCATTTGTGTAGTTCGGACCTCTATGCCTTTCTCTATCCCAATAGTTGTTAAATTTGGTCTTTTCATGTTATCTCACAATTCTTGAATCTTCTGCTCATGGTTTGTTACCATCTTCACTGGGGTCAACTTTATTTTTTCAAGATTATATATTTTGCCTTGAATGTCAGAGGTTCGTTCTTCCAAGTGATCTATTCTGTTGGAGATGCTTCCTATTGAGTTCTTAATTTGGTTTACTGTTTCCTTCATTTCAAGCATCTCTGTTTTTTTTTTTTTTTCAGAATCTCTATCTCCTTATTGAAGGAAACTTTTGCTTTCTGTATTTGCTTATGTAGCTCTTTATCAAAATGATCCCATGATGCCTGTATTTGCTCTTATATCATCCTTTAATTCATAGAAAATTATGTACCTCCTCCACTCCTTCTCTGTTATTTCTCCTGCTGTTCTGACCATGGAGTATAATAATGCAGCATCTTTGTTTAGGGCACATTCTTGTTGTTTTTTCATGTTTTTCGTGCATCTTCCCTTCCATCTCTCTGTTTTCAAGGTGTTACAATTTTTATCCTGTAGGCTTATAGTGTCCCCAATGGGTTCCAATAACTTTATTTTTTAAAAAAATTATTTATTTTTTAAATACATGACAACAGTGGAATGCATTACAATCCTTATTACACACAGAGCACAATTTTTCATTCCTCTGTATATATAGTATATTAATGCTAATTTATGCCATTCTACATGTACTCATTCCTTTCTGCATTACAACTCTTATCGAACACAATTTTCATATCTGTTTGTATATAAGATATGTTGGCACAAAATTCAAATCTTCAGACATGTGTTTTTGAATAATGATGTTGATCATATTCCACCACCTTGCTAATTCCCTTCCCCCTCCATTTTCCTCTCTCCTCTCTTCCCTATCTAGAATTAATCTAATCCTCCCATGCTCTCCCTCCCTATCCCACTGTGAGTCACTCCGCATATATCAGAGAAAATACTTGGAGTTTGTATTTTGGGGTATTGGCTAACTTCATTTAACATAATATTCCCCAACTCCATCCATTTACTAAAAAGCACAATGTTTTTATTCTCTTTTAGTGCTGAGTAGTATTCCATTGGGTATATATATCTCATTTTCTTTATCCATTCATCCACTGAAGGGCATCTATGTTGGCTCCACAGTTTAGCTATTGTGAATTGTGATGCTGTAAACATTGATGTGGCTGTGTCTCTGTAGTATGCTGTTTTTAAGCCCTTTGGGGATAGACTGAGGAGTGGGATAGCTAGGTCAAATGGTGGTTCCATTCCAAGATTTCCAAGGAATCTCCATACTGCTGTCCATATTGGCTGCACCAATTTGAATCCCCACCAGCAATGTATGATTGTGCCTTTTCTCCCACATCCTTGCCAACGCTCATTGTTTATATGCATAATAGCTTCCATTCTGACTGGAGTAAGATGAAATCTTAGTTTTGATTTGAATTTCTCTAATTGCTATGTTGAACTTTTCATATATATTTGTTGCTCAGTTGTATATCATATTCTGAGAAGTGCTTGTTCAGTTCCTTGGTCCATGTATCAATTGAGTTATTTGTTTTTTTTGTGTGTGTATGTGTGTATGTGTGTGTGTATGTGTGTCGAGATTGAGTTCTTCATATACCCTAGAGATGAGGGCTGTATGTGATGTGTGAGTGGTAAGAGTTTGCTCCCAGGATGTTGGCTGTCTCTTTACCTCACAGATTGTTTCTTTGCTGAGAAGCTGTTTAGTTTTGATCTGTCTACTTATTGATTCTTGGTTTTAATTCTTATGCTATAATAGTCTTATTAAGGATGTCGGGGCCTAATACAACATGATGAAGATTTGGACCTACATTTTCCTCTCTTAGGTGCAGGGTCTCTGATTTAATTCCTAGGTCCTTGATCCACTTTGAGTTGAGTTGTGTGCTTGATGAAAGAGAGGGTCTTAATTTTATTTTGCTGCATATGTATTTGCAGTTTTCCTAGCACCATTTATTGAAAAGGCTATTTTTTCTCCAATATGTTTTTGGTACTTTTGTCTAGTATGAGATAACTGTATTTATGTGTGTTATTCTCTGTGTTCTTTTTTCTATACAGTTGGTCTACTTGTCTATTTTGGTGCTAGTACCATGCTGTTTTTGTTACTATTCCTCTGAAGAATAGTTTAAGGTCTGGTATAGTGATGCCACCTGCCTTCCTCTTCTAAGGATTGTTTTGCCTCTTCTGGTTCTCTTTGGTTTTCCAGGATTAATTTTTATTTATTTTTCTATTTCCATGAGGAATGCCATTGGAATATTGATTGGAGTTGCATTAAATCTGTATAGTGCTTTTGGTAGCATGGTCATTTTGACAATACTAATTCTACCTATTCAAGAAGAAGGTAGAACTTTCCATTTTCTAGGTCTTCTTTAATTCTTTTACCATTTTTAAGTTTATAATCCCATAGCTTACATAGTAGCCATAATGTTGTAAAACGATCACCAGTGTTTAATTTCTGATATTTTTATACATAAAAAATCAGTTCCTTCTAACACCCATTTACATTCTCCCAAAGAATTAATTTTTGCATCCCTTGTCATTTTTAATGTTTTCTCATTTTTAGATTTTGTGTAAATTTTAATACTATTATGTTCTACTGTTTAGATTTTGTGTAAATTTTAATACTGTTTTGTTCACTAGACAACATATTTTAGAAAGATAAACGGAATAACAATTTGTTCCTTATGGCTTTTACTTTTAAGAGCAGACTGATACATGGGCTCATCCAGGGCAGGCCTGTCAGTGTAGATTCCCTAAGGGGGAAGTTTGTACATTTCAGCTACAATTCTTGGAAAAATGGTGATTGAACTGGAGGAATAATTTGGGGACTTTATGAACTCCAAAGTAAATAAGGCTGGGAACTAAGCAGAAACATAAGAAAAGTAAAAATAAAAGTTTAAACAAATATTATTCTTAAGATACACTAGGGTCATGATTGATTGTTTTAACTTAATGACATTAGAAATTAATGGGGATTGGTAAAAAAAAAATATTTCAAGTAGAACTTTTGAGACATTGAAGTTTCTACTACAGATAGGAGACACAGAAACCCATTGAATTCTGTGGTTTTCCAAGAAAATGACAGAGTAGATTTATGAAATATCTGTCAAATCTCACTATGTTATCAAGGCCTTAGTGGAAACTATTGCATTTGTTTTTGTGCTGCTGGTAATAAAACCCAAGGTCTTACACATGCTGAACAATTTCTGCACCACTTAACTACAACCATAGCTCCATAAAATATTATTATGTAAATGTCTCTGTAGGTGAAAACCTTACAGGTTATTTTGTATTTATGCATAAATTACATATAATTAATGAAATATAATTCATAATGTCACATAATTATTCATTAATATGACTCATTATAATAAATGATTTTAAAGATATATGCTTAAACTATCTAACTCTGCAGTATTTTATATATCTATAATTATAAATCTATGTACATATACAGACATCTATAGAAAAACAGATGTACATACAAAAATCTAATCTCCATGGATCTGTATATGTTTATTATAGTTTCAGATTATATCATTCTTATTATTGCTTCTTATAAGTTTCTAATACCATTATATGTGATAGTGCCCATTTTTAAATTGCTTATTATCTCGCTCAGTATTTTAAAAATATATTTAGTTATCAATGGACCTTTATTTGTTATTAATTTATATGTGGTGCTGAAGATCAAACCCAGTGCCTTATATGAGGTAGAAAATTGCTCTAACACTGAGCCAAAACTCCATCTCTTTTGCCGAGTTTTAAGAGCTCAATGTATTTTCTTTTTATTTCAGACCTTCATCATACATATATTTGGCAAATATTTCATCCAGCTTCTTCTCATTCATTTAATAGCATACTTCAAAATACAGAATGGTTTTCAACAGAGGAAAAGTTTATTAACTTTCTCATTTATTTATCTTGCTTCTGGCTTTGTTCATGTCAAGGACAAAGCCATATAGAATTTCTGCTATGTTGTCTGACACAGGCTACAAATTTAACATTTTCTTTCAGATGAATGATTTAATTTTTTAAAAGTTGTAAGTTTTGTGTCTAATTCATTTCTTTGCATACAGATGCCAGGGTGTTCATAATTCATTAAAAAGATTATATCATCTCCAGGGAAATCCTGCCATCTCTTGTGTGTTTTTTGAGTTTATTTCTAGGTTTTCAGTTCTATTCCACTAATTTGTTTGTATACTCTTTGCCACATATCTCACCTTTTGGGGTACTGTAAGTTCATAGTAAATCTCAGTGTCAGATATTTCAGTCCCATAGACTTATTCTACAGAATTGTTGACCATTCTATATGCCTGCATTCTCCATATAGCCTTTAGAAGCCTTTTTTTTTATATTTGTGCAATAGGTTGTTACGATTTTATCATGGTTGTGTTTAATTCATTTACTAGAGTTATATATAGCTTATATCTTAATATTGAATGCTTCTTTGTATGTTTGGTAGTTGTAGGGTCGCCCAATTTACAGGAAGTTGATCAGCAGTGTAGATGACATTCTGGGACTTATAAGTGACATCAGAATTAGGTGAAAGACTGCAATTTTGAGACCCGAAGTAGTGACACTTGTGCCAACCAGTGTCAAAAACATGTTCTTTTTAAAAAAATATTTTTTTAGTTGTTGATGAACCTTTATCCTTTATTTATATGTGGTGTTGAGGATTAGACCTGGTGCCTCACATATGCTAGGCAAGTTCTCTGCAACTGAGCCACAACCCCCATTTGATTTTCTGCAAATTCACACATTTTCTTCTAGAAAAATAAATTTTAAAGAACATTGTAGGTGAGGACTTTAAACTGACTCCAACTATGAGTCTGTTAACTGGTGAGAATTGTGACTATGGAAGACTAACCATTTCCTTTCTTTGCAAAAGGGATCTGAAATGTGTGGACTTTACAGAATTATTTTCTTATCTGCCCAGAATTACCTGACTCTCTGCTTAGGAATGAGCCACAGAAGGCCACAGTGTTACAGAGAGGGTTCTCCACAGTTTGGAAAAAATATTTATTCTAACATGTCAGGAATTTTATTTTTTGCTTTTTGTGAACAGTGACTATAATCATCTACTAACCTGATTTGTCTTGTTGTTGTTCCTTTCATAAAATCTTGATACCATACAATTCCAATTGGCTCAAGTATTTAAACATTTTGCTATTGAGGATTTTTAATTGGTTATTTGTGTAGATGGTGTGATTATGCTCTGATGTCAAGGTAATTCTTCCAATAAAGTAGCTGTGTTTAAGTAATTAGGATCCATCCACACGTGGAAAACCCGTGTGGACACTTCTGGTATGTCTTACTGATCTCATCTTCTTTTTGCACACAGAGATGATGACAGCCCTGTGACTTTTTATGACTCCTAATTTTATTATGTATTTCTCAAAGCCATCATTTTCCTTGGTTATATATCCTTGGTTGTATGAGTTTTAAGTAACTTATTGTTACCATTATTTTTCCATTACAATTATATTAAAAGGTCTTTTTTCTTTTATTATTCATTTCTTTGTCTCAGTTTTTGAACACATACATGCTGCTGTCTGGGCCTCTATTGTACCAAATTTATTCACTCATTGAACTGCTTATAGAACTTAATATTTCAAGTCTGTCTTTTGTCTCCAAACATTAATACTTTATGAATATTTTACACATTGCGAATGTGTCATGGATGATACTTGAAACTAATTGTTTTGGGGAGCTCAATCTATCTCATGGATACAAAGCAAAAAGAATAACTCCCGGACTGTTTTCAAAAGCTTTTTTACCACTTTTTGTCTCCCTTGGACACAATCACCTTATGAGTATATCTTTGACAAGTCTGATTTGCATCTGGAATGTACCCCAAATTTCATTCACTGGTGGAAGAAAAGTTAGGAGTTCGGCTTTTATTCAGTTCTTGGATTGTGGTATATATCTTTGACTTCACTCTGATATGGAATATATATACTGTTTTAGGATTTACTTTCCATTATCCAATTCAGAGAAAAATACATATCTTATTACATAATTAAAGTAACTCTCCTACATGACAGTCAGTTCTACTAACTCTTAATCCAAACTAAACACTGAATAATGGTTTTGTCCGTGTGCTATTGATCTATCAATTTTTATTTTAGGAGCCATTGACATTCAGGGCTGTAGCTATTGATTTCTCTGAGGAGGAATGGGAATGCCTGGATCCTACTCAGCAGAATTTATATAGAGAAGTGATGTTGGAGATCTACAACAACCTGGTCTTTGTGGGTGAGCATAACTTTCCTTCAAAATTCCTAATTATTATTATTTAATTTTCTTCCCTTGAAGTATATCTTTTGGGAACTTCACCATAAAAATTGGATGATTCAGATTTGTGTTTTCAATAAAAAAAGATGGGGTAGTTCTTGATGCTAACAAGAAAATATTAAGTTTCTTTTCATCCTTAATGTTTTCCTTTGTTGGCATGATGTACATCCTTCACTTGACATATGGTTGACTTAGAGAAATGCAGTCATGTCAAATACTGTGGCCCACATATAGCAGAGGACATAGTTGAGGTAGAGAAGGATGCCTAAATTCAAAAAGTTTTATTGAGATGTTATCCAGCGGAGAAGATTTTTGAGAAGCTTGAATTTCTTTCTCTTGTGATCATAGAAGAATCTGTCCTGTGTTTTGTGATTTCAAATAATCTAGTCTCCTGATTTTCCTCCAGTAATGTCTGCATACATGTAAATTAACAACAAAACACTCTCCTTGCCTTGTGAGTGTCGATATTATCTGACAACTCTTCCATAATTTTTAAAGATTTTTTTTAGTTGTTAATGAAATTCCCATTTATTCATATGTGGTGCTGAGGATCAAACAGAGGGCCTCATACATGGTAAGCAAGCCCTCTACAACTAGTCTATAACTCCAGCCCCTCTTCCATTATTTGCAGGAATTTTTTGTACATTTCTGGAGACCACTAGGTCAACCCATTGTAATACATTAATATCACAAGTCAGTTACTCTAAACTTATTTGTACATTTTTTTTCACTAAAATTTCCTTATCAGAGTTCTTTCTGATATGTGTAATGGAGTTTTTGTAAAATTATCTGCCATGGAATGAAAGTCAAGATGGACAAAGTCTGCTCTTTTGAGAGATGGTTTAAGTTGTATTTGAATAAGAGGATTTTTAAAATAACACATCTGTGTATATTTATAATTTGATTGGTTAATTTTTTTTTTATTGGATGTTCACAACATTACAAAGCTCATGACAAATCATATTTCATAGATTAGAATCAATTGGGTTATGAACTCCCATTTTTACCCCAAATACAGATTGCAGAATCACATCGGCTACACATCACATTTTTACATACTGCCATATTAGTGACTGTTGTATTCTGCTACCTTTACTATCCTCTAATATCCCCCCTCCCCTTCCCTCCCATCTTCTCTCTCTACCCCATCTATTGAAATTCATTTCCCTCCATGTTTGTTATCCCATTCCCCTCGTATACTCTTATATATAATTTTGTATAACAATGAGGGTCTCCCTCCATTTCCATGTGATTTCCCTTTTTTTTTTTCTCCCTTTCCCTCCCGCCTCATGTCTCTGTTTAATGCTAGTCTTTTCTTCCTGCTCAGCCTCACTGTTCTGCTCTTAGTTGTTCTCATTATATCAAAGAAGACATTTGGTCTTTGTTTTTTAGGGATTGGCTAGCTTCATTAAGCATAATCTGCTCTAGTGCCATCCATTTCCCTGTAAATTCCGTGATTTTGTCATTTTTTAGTGCTGCGTAATATTCCATGGTATATAAATGCCACATTTTTTTTATCCATTCATCTATTGAAGGGCATCTGGGTTGATTCCACAGTCTAGCAATTGTGAATTGTGCTGCTATGAACATCGTTTTTAGCTCCTTTATCAAATATAAGATAGTTGTAGCTTTGTGGATTAGTCTCTGTGTCCTCTATTCTGTACCATTGGTCCACCCGCCTGTTCTGGTACCAGTACCATGCTGTTTTTATTACTATTGCTCTGTAGTATAGTTTGAAGTCTGGTATCGCTATACCACCTGATTCACACTCCCTGCTTAGAATTGTTTTTGCTATTCTGGGTCTTTTGTTTTTCCATATGAATTTCATGATTGCTTTATCTATTTCTACAAGAAATGCCATTGGGATTTTGATTGGCATTGCATTGAACCTATAGAGAACTTTTGGTAATATCGCCATTTTGATGATGTTAGTTCTGCCTAACCATGAACAGGGTATATTTTTCCATCTTCTAAGATCCTCTTCTATTTCTTTCTTTAGGGTTCTGTAGTTTTCATTGTATAGGTCCTTCACCTCTTTTGTTAGGTTGATTCCCAAGTACTTTATTTTTTTTGAGGATATTGCGAATGGAGTGTTTTTCCTCATTTCCATTTCAGAAGTTTTGTCGCTGATATACAGAAATGCCTTTGATTTATGTGTGTTGATTTTATATCATGTCAACTACAAAAAGTGAGAATAAAAAAAATACTAATAATAATCATTAAGAAAATAAAAAAAATTACTAATAATAAATGCAGTCATAAAGCTCGATTGACTTCTCTTCCAGTGGGTGGAGCTATGCCCACTGGGCCAGGCTTCTCCTCTTGATAGGTGGGAGCCAATCACTGTGCCTCAGCTTTTCTTCCCAGACTGTTCGAGTCTCCAGTCCTGAATGTCTGGGTCCTTCTCTTGTGGTTCCTCAATCCAGGCCCCACTCACCTGTGATGCTTACCACATTACTGTCTACACGTCAGGTCTGCTGCACCTGGGAGCCCTGTTTTCATGGATGTCTGGGCACACCCTTTCTGTTTGCCTCCCTCAGGCCCTAAGTTTGTAGGGTTTGGGGCTGAGGACCCCCAGCGAATTTGTTTGCCCTCAGGTAGCAACTCCCCTGGTAGGTGGTGCAAGGGACCTCTGTTGTCGGCCCTGGTGGGGGCGATAGCCGGGAATTCTGTGCCGCTAATCCCACATCACTCCTGATTCCCTGGGTCTGGCTATGGTGCTCTGTTTTTTTTTTTTTTTTTTTTTACCTCTGTGAGATCATGTGGGCCGACTAGTTATTTCAGCTGGGTCGTTAGTGCTGAGTCACGAGAAGCAGGCAATCCGGGGCTTAAACGCAGCAGATACGTGCTCAGTGTGTGTTTTCTGAGGGGCCCAAAGTGTACGCCCTAGCTCCACGTCAGCTCAGCATTGCCTAGTGATCCTGAGCAAATAGGCTTTAGATAGCAGCGCCGCCGCGGCCTCCGCTGTTCCTCGGCCCGGTGCCTAGCTCCTGGGGCCCAAGCGGCTGCCGCCGCGGCTCTCCAACCGCCTCCTCCGGAGCATGGGTCCTCTCGCAGGGGGATGCCGAATGACCCAGCCTTCGGAGGACAGGGCTCGGCACGCAGCCCAGTTCTAGTCTCTAGAAGCGGCAGCTAGACCGTGTAGACAGGGCCCTCAAGACAGCGTGCCGAAAGCAAATGGCAGCTCCAGCGGAGTAGATTTTCGGCCCCGAAACCCCAGCCCAGCCAACAATTTCAGTCCATTAATTCTCCCTGTATAGACATTATTAAAAAAAAAAAAAAGGGCGGGGGTGTACTAAGCTTTCTTAGCCTCAGGTACTTAGGATCCACTGCTGATTACCCATTCAGCTTCTCTGCGGGGAGTGAAGTGGAAGAGGAAGCAGATGGGCGCAAAGCGTGGCTCTGAGCAGAAAATCGTCAGGGAGCCAAGCGTCCTCTTTTTCAATCTCTTTGTTTTTTTTTTTTTCTCCCGCTTGGCCGGGTGGTCCACTACAGACTAATGGTGAAAGGCGCTCTAACAAGCTGCGCAAAGTCTCGATTAAAGCCTCTGCTCCGAGCTCCAGGCTCAGCACTTCAGCCACCCCCGTACGCAGCCCAGTTCGCTATTTCATAGAGGCTTGGTTAGATTCCCTTCACGTCGCCTCCTGGGCTGGGCGGGCGGGGGGCTGTTTGATGAGCAGGCGGAGACCCTTCTCGCAGCGCCAGGTCCCGCAGCCGGGGGCCATTTGCAGAACCGGGCAGGCGGCGGTAACCCTTCTCGCTGCGCCAGGTCCCGCCTCCGGGGGCCGTTTGCAAAACCGGGCAGGCAGCACCGGCTGCCGTTTGGCGGCGGCTGGCAGCGGGACTAGTCCTCTGCACCGCGTGGCCAAGATTCACTCATCTGGGACAAACTGTCACCTCTAATCAACTTACTAATTTCCGGCAGGTCTCTTTTCAGCGGAGTTTTGCTTGAAGTACCTCAGTAGGTAGAATCTGGGTGTATTAATGGATCTTTTTGATCCCGTTACTGTAGAGATAGTGAACGTGCTGCTTACTCGCCGGCCGCCATCTTCCAATTATTGATACCTTTATTTATTTATTTATTTTGAGAGAGAGAGAGAGAATTTTTTAAATATTTATTTTTCAGTTTTCAGAGGACAAAACATCTTTATTTTATTTTTTTTTTATGTGGTGCTGGGGATCAAACCAAGCACCCTGCAGATGCCAGGTGAGTGCACTATGGCTTGAGCCACATCCCCAGCCCCTAAATGATACCTTTATAACAAAACAGGAAAATACTTAAATGCAAATCATATTTATAATATGATACCATTAAAGGGTACAAACTGAAGTAACAAATTGGGTAAAAACACTAATTGACTCACATTTGACAAAATGTATGCCTCACATAAGAAAAAGGAGTAACAGAAGCTAGGACAAGAGGATCCCAAGCCTTAGCAACACATCCAAGCCCATAAGCAAATTAGAGACCCTGTCTAAAACTTAAAAAATAAAATAAAAATATTAGGGGATGTTGCACAGTAGTTAAGAATCCCTGATTTTAAAACTGGGCACCAAAATAGTAAACAAAAATTGAATTATCACTATTTGCGGATGACATGATTCTATACCTAGAAGACCCAAAAGGGTCTACAAAAAAACTACTAGAACTAATAAATGAATTCAGCAAAGTGGCAGGATATAATTTTTTTCCTTATTTTTTCATTGTGTATAGTAGATTCCATGTTGCAGACTGGCATTCCCCATATCAGTTCATTGCTTCACAAATTAAGATACGCATGACTCTTATTTGTATTGCCAATAATGTTATATGTGCTTTTGCTTGTATAAATATTAAGCCTTTTTTGTCTATGACTTTTATATTGTATCTTGATTGTCTTTTAATCTGCCCATGTACGTAGAAATTGAAATTTTCTATATGTAAATGTAATGTGTATCGATGGCAGTGATACTCTAATGCTGAACTACACCCCAAGCTCCTTTTCATTCATAGTTTGAGAGAGGTTCTCACTAAGTTATTGAGGATGTCTTGAATTTGCAATTCTCCTGCCTCAGACTTCCTAGTAGCTGGGATTAGAAGCATGCCCATCATTTGTATATTGATGAGTTTGTTCTTATTTATAGGATAAAGACCATATTATTTTAAATGAAGCTTTGAGAAATGTTGCAAATCTCTTTTATGCATTGTTTGTAATTTTCATTATGATCAAAACTACAAAATAAAACTTACTGTCTCCAAGAATTTAAATATACAGTTCAGTAACATTAATTCAAATTGTTATGCAATATATCTCTAAAAAGTTTAGATCTCAAAAAAAAAAAAAAAAAAAAACTATGCCTAGGAAGCAAGGGCTCATTTCTGTCTCCCCATCACAAAACCATTCTCTTTTCTTCAGAAAGCTGCTACTTTAGTTTAGAGATGTCATGCTTGTAGAATTCTGCAGTATTCTTTCTGTGAAATTTCAGTTAACCTAGTGTATATACATTTCATAAAATATATAATTAGAATAAATTCTTTGACTTCAAAGTTCTATAGTTTCTATATTCCAATATGGCTCATCAATCTTTTCAAGGGATATTTGGTTCGCGTCCCCCATGATGGCTCTGTTGAATAACAATGTCAAAACACTGGTGTGCAATGTTATTAATTTGCTACTGATGTGAAGGTTATTGCCACACTCGCTAAGAAGTCTGTCTATCTAACTCCATGTCTGCATTTGCAATTGAATGTTGTAAATTTTACTATATTTTGAAGCAGGGAAATAGTCTTATTTGTACTTTGAGGGATATTCATACAATTTAAAGGTTAGATTTCTCTGCAAAAAAATATATATATTTTTAACAACGGGAGTCTGATGCATATTACCTGGAGACTCTAGTTAACTTTAAGTAGTATAAACATCTTTGAATTTAATCTTTCAATTCTTGAACAACAGCATGCCCAAGGGTGTTTAATCAACTGACACATTTTTAGGGATTTTTTAATATTCCTATCACTTTTGACTTCAAATTTTTATTCCATGTTGCTTACAAAATAGCTATCACCTAAATATTTATTAACCATTGTTTTAATACATAAAATTGGTCTATCCAGCATAATATACCACTTGTGATTAAGAATAGGGATTCTATAAGTCTACAATAGTTTCAAATATTTTCAAAGTCTTATACTCTGCAATTACCATTTTGCTTCACTGTATTTCCCTTTTCAGTAAGTGGGGATTGATGTCTCCTAGGATGACAGTGATTCTTTGTTTTCACTCAACTCTCTCAATGTGTGTTTGGGGAGTAGGATATACGTTGCAAATGTATTTACTCTTAATTTGGAACCTAGGGAAATGTTCCTTTTCTTTACTTTTCTTCTTTTCAAAGTCATTTTAAAATTTAAAATGATTTCTATGTTTTAATACTGTCTTAAACTATGTTTTGTGTACTATAATTTAGAATGCACAGGTTTCCTTGGTCACTTTTGTATGTGTCATGCTTGTATCCCTTTGCTTTCAGTATGTGTGTATCCTTAGATTTAGAGTATACTGTGGACTACCTAGAGTTGTAATTTTTAGAGGTAATTCAGATAGCCAAGGTTTGTTTTCATCAAAATTTTGTAATCTTGAATTTGCCAATAAAAATATCTAAAAATGAAGAATCTCCTACTCATACTTTGTATGAGGATCACCTTGATTTCACTTTTAAAAAAAATCAATATATTTGTGTCTTTTCAAAACTATATTATTGTTACAGGTATATATGTCTATTAACAGTTTTGCTTTTCTTTTCGTTCAAATTCTATTTCAATTTTTTTTGTGTCCCATTATTACAATAAAATCAATTGTTTGAGCCAAGAAATGTTTAGAATTTCATATGACTTGTGTTGCTGTGCACAGTTACATTTCAGTATGAAGGACTACATTTCATACTTTTTGGAGAACAGATCTAGTGTTGATGAATAGTGTGTGCATTTATATCTCTAAAGTCTTTATTTTCCTTCTCTTTTGAAAGATAGTAGCTGTGAATATAATGTTTTGGTTGATAATTTTATCCTTCCATCCCTTGAAAATAGCCCTGAATTCCATTCTGTGTTGTGAAGTTTTGACTAAGGATTTTACAATTATGTAGTTACACATTTCTAGGTGACCCAACTTTTTCTCTTGGATGCTCTGAATATTCTCTGTAAGTTTTAAAACTTGGATTAAAACATGCTTTGAGTCTTTACAACTTAGAGCTGTTTTGGATGTTTTATTTTTCTTATTTTCTGAGATGCATTTATTAGTACTGGAAAGAGAACTCCCACTTTACATTTTTTACCTTGGCTGGCCTTGAAATTTTGATCCTTGTGTCTCAAATCCATATAAAACTTGGAACATGATCTCAAACACTATCTCACACGTTACACAATTAATTTTAAATGGAATAAAAGTGTAAATATGAGAATTGGGACTACAAGATTCTTGGCAGAAAACATGTAAAAATCTCATAACCCTGCATTGAACAATAGATTCATAGAAAAGACAAATTTTCTTTGTTTCTTTTTGGTACCAGGGATTGAACACAGGGGAGCTTAATTACTGAGCAACATTCCCAGCCCTTTTAAAAATTTTACTTAGAGACCAATTGCTAAGTCTGGCTTTGAACCTGTGATCCTCCTGCCTCAGCCTCCCAAACTGCTAGGATTATACGCATGTGTCAAAAGATACTGCTTATAGTGCCACATATTTAGAAAGTATCTACAGGATTTTAGATATGAGGTTTATGATGTGGCATAATAAATTTTGTGAAGGGTAAAGAAAAATATATTTATAATTTAGCCAATATGTTTTTTTAAACTATAGACTTCATCTAGGCTTCCGTATATACTATTTGAAATTTCACTGTCCCCAATGGGGACTTCTATCTGAAAAACTCCAACCACGTTTACCTTGTATAAGTCAAACCTGCACATCCATTTTTCTTAATCTATAGACTTAAATAAAATTGAAATTTCTCAAGAGTAAATATTATTCCTCTGGAGCCAAATGATCCATAGCATTGTGTGGAATCATATTAGCTGAAGGGCTGTAAAAGAAATAATATTAACTAATTAACTTCTTACCCCAAATAACATCTGTATACTTGTCGCTTCTTCATGTAGTCATGAATGCATTGTTGAGTCACAAAAAAGAGAAATACAATAATTTTGTGGGCATATTTTTAGCAAGTTATGAATTATCATGAAAATGGTTCTCATTTTCACCGAACCCACAGAAGTATCAACAGAGTCAAGATTAAGCCTATTACATTCAGAAATGTCTTTGTTCCTTTAATAATTATTTGTTGGTACAGAAAATTGAACTCTGGGGTGCTTTACCCCTGAGCTACATCTCCAGTGCCTTTGTTCATTTTTACATCTTATTTTTTATTAGTGAATTTCAGTTACACGTAACATTAAGGTTTATTTTGACATGAAATCATACCGCTTTTAAACAGGGATTATTCTGAGTGGTGTGATTAAAATAAATACAAATATTATATAGTCATAACCACATCCAAAGTAATGAAAATTTCCTCAACTGTTTTTTATGACTTTTATGCTTCTAGCTATTACACAAAGGACTTTGATCCTTTTTTAAATTTTATTTTTGTACATGATGTGATGTACATATCCAAATACATTTTTTCTTCTTGTGGATATCTAGTCATCTCAGGGGCATTTTTGCTTTAGCTTTCACTCTTGAAAAATATAAGCACTATGTGTGTGTGTGTGTTTGTGTGTGTGTGTGTATGTGTGTGTGTGTGTATGTAATCCCTCTGAACACCAGTTACAAATTGCTGCCCATGCAGGTCAGGAAAATTGCTGCCCACACAGTCACAAATTGCTGCCCCCGACCTGTAAAGTCAGCTGAACTTAAGGGCACTCCTGTGAATTTCCAGGGACACCAAATAAAACATAGACACACTTTATCTTTACACAAGCTTCAGGACTTCTTCCCTGCTCTTGGCCTCAGGCTCCCCAAAAGGGAGGGCAAGAGAAAATCATGAGAGGCTTGTGAGAAAGTGACCAAATTCAGAAGAGAGCTTTTATTGTGGTACTCTTGTTCTTAGAAAGTTCTATTCAAAAAGGCCAGAGGTGGCAGAGTTACAAGGGATATATGAGGGTAAGTCAATCCTCATGAATAATGCTTACATCTGAAGACCCATCTCTCTATCTAAGCTGGGAAAAAACCCAAGTCACCACAAATGTAGTGACTGGTCAGAGCCTCCTGCTTCAGGACTGGAAGGCATGAGTCATTCAGAAGGGCTTCCCACATATCTGTCCTTCTTTCTTTGAAAAAGCAGGTGATGGGTCATTATTATGAGTTCCTGAATTCTTCTTCTAGGGGCACAACATCCTACAATTATAACACAAGAGAGAATAAGTAGCAGTGAGAATAATACAAGGATATACCATGCAGAGTGATTAAGAATGTTTCTAGGGTTAAAGCTGTTCAATTCTTTAAGTATTTGATCAGCTAAAGAAGTAGGATCTGAAAAATGAATCTTACATTTTTGTATCTTGAATCTGATGATGCAGCTCCAAAAGATCCAAGCATTATTCTGACAAATATCCAACAAATGGTTTTGAAGCTTCTTCCAATACCATTAAGAAGCATTGCATTTGGCAGCAGTAACACACACACATACTTATAGCTAGCATGACATTTAGGTCTTTCCTTGAATTTCAAAGTGGAAAGTTCATTAACTATATTCATGACAGCAGTCTCTAAGGCATTTACCGTGGTCTCAATGCTTTCATCAACATTTATTTGATTGTGAAGAGCCTTGGAAGTATTCTGAGCCAAATAATTAAGAAAATTTGCATGTTGAATATTTGAGATATGGCCACCAAAGCTGTCACCATGGAATCAATAAAAGAAAACAAGGGAACAACTCTCACTGTTATGAGTCCAAGAGCACACTTAGGTCTCGCTAGCTGGGTGTGTATTTGTTGTAAGACTTGAAAAGCAGCATCAGCCTACCATGGCTCTGAAATATTTCCTGGTAATAAGACAAAGGAGGGCTGATGTAGCATCATCGTTCCTTTTTCTCTATTATTTCTGGTTGTACAACTAGTTAAATTACATTTACTATATGTTACAAGATATCTATCATCTTCCCTTTTAACTATTACATTTCCTGTAATTAAAACAAAAGGAGATTGAACACAGGCCCATGAGCCGTAGCAAGAACCTTCCTGTTACCGTTCTTCCCTACAAAGTCTGGTAAAGCTTTGTCAATAAAATGTAAGAATTCTGAGGCAGCAATTAAGCGCCAAACATCTTTCTGAATGCCACCTTCCCTGAAGGTAAGGATGCTACTAACTAATCCTCCAGGATTCATGGCATTACCCTTGCATAACTGCCTTTTGTCAATTTTAGGAAACCAGTCCAAAATATACCCACCATTTCTACAACCTTATGCTGTACTTGAAAAGTACAAATAAAATTTAAAGTTTCTAGGATTAATGATAAAAATGAAAAAGAGATGGAGGGTGCCAGATCTCTAGACTCTGGAATATAAGCAATTAAAGACAGACTTATTTGCAATTTTGCCTTGAGCATAGTGGTAGGATTATGATGTCTACCCCCCCCCATTGGTATGGGGTACAATGAGAATTTGAGCACAAATCACAGATTTTTTATATATTTCAAAACAGCCCATCAACAAACTCAACATTAAATTTAAAAGAAAAAAAAATAAATCTCCATTGTTTAGGTCAAGCCCTAGCTACTAGAGATAGATGGATCCTGAAGGATGAGTGGCTTAGGTGAAAGAAGAGCAGACAGGACTATAGTTGCAAGTTATGAGCAGCCTTCAGAATTACCCGCTGCCCCTAGGGGGGCCTTTATTTTTAAACATTTTTTACAAGTGTTTTTTCATGTAGTTAATGGATAGCTTCAAAACTCAATATTTCTTTGATTTACATAATTTTTAAGAGTTACAATATTTTCAGATATATATTAATTACCTAAGATATTGAGTGCATTGTTTAAAATATTTTCCTGTAACCTTTGCCAATCACAATTAAGCTTTTACATTTTCACCTCAATCAATAAGTGCTAGACTACACTGCTAGACTACACTACTCGACTACATGTATCTTGACCTATTAACTTTTAAATTTAAAGCACATGTATAATTATATCATTAACCTTTAACTTTAAAGCATACCTATGATTATTGGTAAGATTTCTTACTTGTAAAGTCCCAATAAAACACTTAAAGTAGTTAAAGCCTATTACTTAAAAGCACTTTTCTGAAGTGCTTCTAAAATGAATGTATATTAATTTTATATTATTCTATTTTTAATTCCAAAGGTAATTTTCTTTTTCATATGACCTATTTAACTGCTTTCTTTAAGAGTTTCGTTGATATTTTTCCAAAATTGCAACTATTCTTATGTTTTTGTAATCTTTACAAAAGAGCAGGCTCTTCAACACAGCCCATTTACCATTAATATTAACAATGTGTTTCCCATTTTTATCATGAATTCCTGTGTAAGGCAAAGGAGGGCCTGTTAGTGAGGGGAAATGTATGTTGCACAGATTGTAGATTTAGAATGTGGGGCTTAGTACCAATTGTTAAGTTTTTCTCAAGAACCTTGAGATTTGTAAGATTTTCTTCATAAATTTTTGAGGAATAACACTATTGTTTGTGTCCTGAGAGATATTAAAACACATCTCAGGCATGTCTTAAATGTATCTTTAGTCTCATTTGGGGAATTTTCCTGCCATTTCCATCAACATGTACTTTTATTATTGATTGATGTATACTCTATTATCCATATCATGAGTATCATAAACAATACATTTAACCTTCGCCATGGTTTCAGTTTCCAAATGGTGTAGCTCTGCCATGGCATCCCCCATGCTGAAACCCTGTCAGACAGAGGATGCAGGAATAACTTAACCACATTATCTATAAGACACCAGATATTTTCCATATGACTTCTGTGGAACTTGTGATTGAATCTTGAGTTCCAGCCTATGGTGGGTCAATTAATTGTCACTGGATAACAGTCATTCTAGAACTTATTGGCTCACTCGACCCCTGAGACAAATCCCCAGCAGTATTTTGTATTTTATTTAAAGAAGTGCTTAGCACTTCTCCATTGCTGAAGCTGGAATGGAACTCATGATCCTTCTGCTTCAGCCTTCCAGGACCCTGGGATTACAGGAGTACACCACTGCACTCAGCTCTGTTCACAATTTTAATGCCAGCATTCCCTCTTTGCCTTATCAACTACTTTTATGCTATATTTCAAATGGATGCAGTATTTCTAATTTTTCCTCCAAGAACTGGATGACAGTTTATAGATTTTGCTTTCTCTTTGTGAGCATTTCACATGAGATAAAAGCAGACACAATGAGATTATTAGAAGTGATGTGAAGGAAGAAAAAGGTGACACTTTAAAGAGAGAGAATGTGTCCTCTCTGTAAAGAGAAGAGCATGGCTCTCTTTCTCTCCATTTTTATTAGAGATCTAAAAAAAGATTCTAAAGAATCCTGCCCAGGTACACTTTTTGACTTTGGACTGACAGCAGGATAATATCAAACTCTCAAGGATCCAGTGCCATGAAAACTTTAGGTTAATTAGCCTCATGTTCATGATTTATAACTGAATTCTTAATCATAAACTCTTGCAGATTTTATGGTTAGTAGAAATTATCTTTATTTCCCTGAGTTCCAGAATCTGGTCTTTAACAAAATCACGAAAGTCTTCCCTTTAGTGTAACTTGCGTTCCTCTTACAAACATTATTTTGAAACTGCATTTCTCCTGCAGACAATAGTTTGTTAAAGAATGTAACACATCCTGTCCAGTTAATCCAGAAAGGATGCAAGTAAATTGCTTATTGGAAAATAAAGCATAGGGTCAATGTGTTGGGCCTATTTATTTATTTATTATGCTGTGTGTTGAAATCAGAGCTAGTTGACCACTGAGCTACATCACCAGCTCCTTTTTTATATTTTATTTAGAGACATGACCTCATTGATTTGCTTAGTGGCTGGCTGATACGTTGCTGAGACTGCCTCTAAATTCATGATTCTCCTGTCTCACCCTCCCAAGCTGCTAGGAATACAGGTATGTGGCACCATACCCAACCTACCATTTACCTTAAAGGTACTTCAGTTCTTTTACCAGGTTCTGTGAAAAATACTACAATGAAAATATAGTCTTTTCTATGATCTAATGACTCCAATTTTTTTAGATACATACCCAGAATTACTACTACTGAATCATATGACATTTTTATTTTAACTTATTGAAGAACCTTAATACCATTTTCAAAAATAGCTCCCTCTCCACGCATCAGGGAAACCTTAAGAGCCCCTCCCAGCTCTCCCGAGAGTGCTACAGCCAGCCCGAGGGAGTCAGAGGTGGTGCGGGACTGCCCTCCTTCCAGGGCTGGCTGCCGAGGTCTCTTGCACCAGCTACGGGGGTGTGGCTACCGGAGGGCAAGCAAAATTCACTGAGGATTCTCAGCACCAAGCTCTACAAGCTTAGGGTCTGAGGGAATAGCAATCTGGAGGAGTGAGCCCAGTCGTTCATGATAACAGGGCTCCCGGGAGCAGCAGACCTGGCCTGTAGCCAGTATTGTGGCGAGAGGGGCCTGGCTAGAGGAAAAGTGGAAGTGTTTGGACACAAGAGGAGGCCCTAGGCACTCAGGATTGGAGACTCGCCCAGTCTGGGAGGAGCTGCTGCACAGTGATTGGTTCCCGCGTACTGACGGGAAAGACTTGACCTGGGGGGCACAGCGCCACCTAGAGGAAGAGAAGTTAATCAAACTCTAAGACGGCATTTATTAGTCTTTTTTATTGTTGTTGTTGTTGTTTTTTTTTTTTGTTATTGGGGTTTTTCTTTCATCTTCATTTTTCAATCTTGTTTTCTCTTTCTTTTCTCTTTTTTTTCCTTCTTTCTCTTCTAATCTCAATTTTAATTTTTTTTAATTATTATTAATATTTTTTAAAATTTTTGTTCTTTTTTAGTTCCTATTCCTTTCTTCTTTTGTCTTTTCATTTTTCTTATCCCCCCTACCTTGAATTCTACCTGCCAACTCACATTCTCCTTAGTGACTTCTTCCCTTCCCTTCTAATACCTTTCCTCCCTAGCATCAAATAAATTTATAGGAAAATAACAGTAACCCAGCAGTCAACCAGAACAAGAAGCAGCATGAGCAGCTTCAAGAAGCAAGGAAGAAGAGGAGTACAAGCAATGCAGGACAGCCTAAATATTCAGGAGGACCTAGAGTCATCAGAAAAATGGTCATATAAAGACCTCAAGGAACACCTTAGACAGATGGAATGGAACCTCAAAGAGGATACGAGACAGCAAATTCAAGCAGCGAAAGAACACATTGAGAATGAGTTACATAAACAGCTAAAAGAAGAAGTTAAGCATCTTTATAAGGAGATAGAGATTATAAAAAATAATCAAACAATAATTCTAGAAATGAAGGAAACGATAAACCAAATTAAAAACTCAATCGAGAGTATCACTAACAGAGTGGAGCAAGTAGAAGCCAGAACGTCAGATAATGAAGACAAAATATATCAACTTGAAAAGAGTCTAGCCAACTCAGATAGGCTGGTAAAAAATCACGAGAAAAACATCCAAGAGATTTTGGATAACTTAAAAAAACCAAACTTACGAGTCATCGGGATAGAGGAAGGCACAGAGATCCATGCCAAGGAAATGAATAACCTGCTGAATGAGATAATTACAGAAAACTTTCCAGAAATAAAAAAGGACACAGATATACAAATTGTAGATGCATACAGGACACCGAGCACACAAAATCACAGTAGACCAACGCCAAGACACATTGTTATGAAGCTATCCAATATACAGAACAAGGAGAAAATATTAAAAGCTACAAGAGAAAAGAGACAGATTACATTTAGGGGTAAACCAATAAGGTTGACAACGGATTTTTCATCACAGACGCTGAAAGCGAGAAGATCCTGGAACAACGTATTTCAAACACTGAAAGACAATGGATGCCAACCAAGAATTCTGTATCCAGCAAAATTAAGCTTCAGATACGACAACGAAATAAAAATCTTTCATGATAAACAAAAGCTAAAAGAATTTGCAGCCAGAAAACCTGCATTGCAAAGCATTTTGAGCAAAACACTACACGAGGAAGAAATGAAAAACAATAACCAAAACCATCAGTGGGAAGTGCCTCAGTAAAGACAGAGGGCGAGGGGAAAGATATTCACGGAGAAACAAACTAAATATTAAAAAAAAAAAGAAGGATAAACATTCAAACATGGATGGAAGTTCAAACCATATATCAATAGTAACTCTGAATGTTAACGGCCTAAACTCTCCAATAAAGCGACATAGGCTGGTATCATGGATTAAAAAAACAAATCCGACAATATGCTGCCTCCAGGAGACACATCTGATTGGAAAAGACATACACAGGCTGAAGGTGAAAGGATGGGAAAAAATATACCACGCACACAGTTCTCGTAAGCAAGCAGGAGTGGTTATCCTCATATCGAATAAAATCGACTTCAAGACTAAGTTAATCAAAAGGGATAAAGAAGGTCATTATATACTGTTAAAAGGAACCATTCACCAACAAGACATAACAATTATCAATATTTATGCACCAAACAATAGTGCTGCGACATTCATAAAACAAACTCTCCTCAAGTTCAAGAATCAAATAGATCACAACACAATAATTATGGGTGACTTCAACACACCTCTTTCACCGTTGGACAGATCCTCCAAACAAAAATTGAATAAAGAAACTATAGAACTCAATATCACAATCAACAACCTAGACTTAACTGACATATATAGAATATATCAACCATCATCAAATGGATATACTTTTTTCTCAGCAGCACATGGATCCTTCTCAAAAATAGACCATATATTATGCCATAGGGCAACCCTCAGTAAATATAAAGGGGTGGAGATAATACCATGCATTTTATCTGATCATAATGGAATGAAACTGGAAATCAATGATAAAAGAAGGAAGGAAAAATCCTACATCACATGGAAAATGAACAATATGTTACTGAATGATCAATGGGTTACAGAAGACATAAAGGAGGAAATTAAAAAATTCTTAGAGATAAATGAAAATACAGACACAACATATCGGAATCTATGGGACACAATGAAAGCAGTTTTAAGAGGAAAATTCATCGCCTGGTGGTCATTCCTCAAAAAAAGAAAAAACCAACAAATAAATGAGCTCACACTTCACCTCAAAGCCCTAGAAAAGGAAGAGCAAAACAACAGCAAATGTAGCAGAAGGCTAGAAATAATTAAAATTAGAGCGGAAATCAATGAAATTGAAACAAAAGAAACTATTGAAAAAATTAACAAAACTAAAAGTTGGTTCTTCGAAAAAATAAATAAGATTGACAGACCTTTAGCCATGCTAACGAAGAGAAGAAGAGAGAGAACTCAAATTACTAACATACGGGATGAAAAAGGCAATATTACAACAGATCCTACAGAAATACAGAAGACAATTAGAAATTATTTTGAAAACTTATATTCCAACAAAATAGAAGATAGTGAAGACATCAATAAATTTCTTAAGTCATATGATTTGCCCAGACTGAGTCAGGAGGATACACACAATTTGAACAGACCAATATCAATGGATGAAATTGAAGAAGCCATCAAAAGACTACCAACCAAGAAAAGCCCAGGACTGGATGCATATACAGCGGAGTTTTACAAAACCTTTAAAGAAGAATTAAAACCAATACTTTTCAAGTTATTTCAGGAAATAGAAAAAGAGGGAGCTCTTCCAAACTCATTCTAAGAGGCCAACATCACCCTGATTCCGAAACCAGACAAAGACACCTCAAAGAAAGAAAACTACAGACCAATATCTCTAATGAACCTAGATGCAAAAATCCTCAATAAAATTCTGGCGAATCGAATACAAAAACACATCAAAAAAATTGTGCACCATGACCAAGTAGGATTCATCCCTGGGATGCAAGGATGGTTCAACATACGGAAATCAATAAATGTTATTCACCACATCAATAGACTTAAAGACAAGAACCATATGATCATCTCGATAGATGCAGAGAAAGCATTTGACAAAGTACAGCATCCCTTTATGTTCAAAACATTAGAAAAATTAGGGATAACAGGAACCTACCTTGACATTGTAAAAGCTATCTATGCTAAGCCTCAGGCTAGCATCATTCTGAATGGACAAAAGTTGAAGGCATTCCCTCTAAAATCTGGAACAAGACAGGGATGCCCTCTATCTCCACTTCTATTCAATATAGTTCTCGAAACACTGGCCAGAGCAATTAGACAGACGAAAGAAATTAAAGGCATAAAAATTAGAAAAGAAGAACTTAAATTATCACTATTTGCAGATGACATGATTCTATACCTAGAAGACCCAAAAGAGTCTACAAAGAAACTACTAGAACTAATAAATGAATTCAGCAAAGTGGCAGGATATAAAATCAACACGCATAAATCAAAGGCATTTCTGTATATCAGCGACAAAACTTCGGAAACGGAAATGAGGAAAAACACTCCATTCACGATATCCTCAAAAAAAATAAAATACTTGGGAATTAACCTAACAAAAGAGGTGAAAGATTTATATAATGAAAACTACAGAACCCTAAAGAGAGAAGTTGATGAAGATCTTAGAAGATGGAAAAACATACCCTGTTCATGGATAGGCAGAACTAACATCATCAAAATGGCGATATTACCAAAAGTTCTCTATAGGTTTAATGCAATGCCAATCAAAATTCCAACGGCATATCTTGTAGAAATTGACAAAGCAATCATGAAATTCATATGGAAAAATAAAAGACCCAGAATAGCAAAAGCAATTCTAAACAGGAAGTGTGATTCAGGCAGTATAGCGATACCAGATTTCAAAGTATATTACAAAGCAATAGTGACAAAAACAGCATGGTACTGGTACCAAAACAGGCGGGTGGACCAATGGTTTAGAATAGAGGACACAGAGACTGATCCACAAAGTTACAACTATCTTATATTTGATAAAGGGTCTAAAAGCATGCAATGGAGGAAGGATAGCATCTTCAACAAATGGTGTTGGGAAAACTGGAAATCCATATGCAACAAAATGAAACTGAACCCCTTTCTCTCGCCATGCAATAAAGTTAACTCAAAATGGATCAAGGAACTTGATATCAAACCAGAGACTCTGCGTCTGATAGAAGACAAAGTTGGATCCGATCTACAAATTGTGGGGTTGGGTTCCAAATTCCTTAATAGGACACCCATAGCACAAGAGTTAACAACAAGAATCAACAAATGGGACTTAATTAAACTTAAAAGTTTTTTCTCAGCAAGAGAAACAATAAGAGAGGTAAACAGGGAGCCTACATCCTGGGAACAAATCTTTACTCCTCACACTTCAGATAGAGCCCTAATATCCAGAGTATACAAAGAACTCAAAAAATTAGACAATAAGATAACAAATAACCCAATCAACAAATGGGCCAAGGACCTGAACAGACACTTCTCAGAGGAGGATATACAATCAATCAATAAGTACATGAAAAAATGCTCACCATCTCTAGCAGTCAGAGAAATGCAAATCAAAACCACCCTAAGATACCATTTCACTCCAGTAAGATTGGCAGCCACTATGAAGTCAAACAACAATAAGTGCTGGAGAGGTTGTGGAGAAAAGGGTACACTTGTACATTGCTGGTGGGACTGCAAATTGGTGCGGCCAATTTGGAAAGCAGTTTGGAGATTTCTGGGAAAGATGGGAATGGAACCACCATTTGACCCTGCTATTGCCCTTCTTGGACTATTCCCTGAAGACCTTAAAAGAGCATGCTACAGGGATACTGCCACATCGATGTTCATAGCAGCACAATTCACAATTGCTAGACTGTGGAACCAACCCAGATGCCCCTCAGTAGATGAATGGATAAAAAAAATGTGGCATCTATACACAATGGAGTACTATGCAGCAATAAAAAATGACAAAATCATAGAATTTGCAGGGAAATGGATGGCACTAGAGCAGATTATGCTTAGTGAAGCTAGCCAATCCCTAAAAATAAATACCAAATGTCTTCTTTGATATAATGAGAGCAAGTATGAACAGAGCAGGGAGGAAGAGTAGGAAGAAAAGATTAACGTTAAACAGAGACATGAGATGGGAGGGAAAGGGTGAGAAAAGGGAAATTGCATGGAAATGAAGGGAGACCCTCATTGCTATACAAAATTACATACAAGAGGTTGTAAGGGAATGGGAAAATAAACAAAGAGAGAAATGAATTACAGTAGATGGGGTAGAGAGAGAAGTTGGGAGGGGAGGGGAGGGGGGATAGTAGGGGATAGGAAAGGTAGCAGAATACAACAATTACCAATAGGACATTATGTAAAAATGTGGAAGTGTAACCGATGTGACTCTGCAATCTGCATTTGGGGTAAAATTGGGGGTTCATAACCCACTTCAGTCCAATGTATGAAGTATGTTATGTCAAGAGCTTTGTAATGTTGTGAACAACCAATAAAAAAAAAAAGAAAAAAAAAAGAAAGAAAGAAAAACAAAAAATAACCAATGGAATATTAGTCAGGTTGAAAGTAGGCTAAAATTATGGCATTTTCTAGTAAATGCTTGGAGTTGGAGAATATCATGCTAAGTGAAATAAGCCAGTCTCGCAAAATCAAAGACAGATGTTTTCTCTATTATGCTGATGCTAATTCAGGAGGGAGGGGGCACTGGGGCAGAATCGCTTTACCTTACATTAGGGTGAGGGAAGTGATGGGAGGGAGGGGAGAGGGATGTGGGAATAGGAAAGATAGTAGTAGATTGAAAACAGACATCATTACTGGATGTATATATATTTGACTACATGACTAATATGATTCTGCAACATGTACACTCAGAAAAATGAGAAATGATATCCCATCGAAGTATGATATACCAAAGTGTGTGTGTGTATATGTATGTGTGTGTGTGTGTGTGTGTGTGTGTGTGTGTATATATATATATATATATATATATATATATATATATATATATATATATATATATTCTACTGTCATGGGGATCAAAGAGGGTCTGGGGATGTGGCTTAGTGGTTAAGAACCCCTTGTACTAAAATGAGTGAGAGAGAAAATAGAAAGACAAATCAGAAGGCAGGATGGATCCACACAATTCCAACAAGTTTCCCATAACTCCTGCCCTCATTACCAAGTACTTAGGGTCTGTGTGATATTGGTACATCTGTGAAAACTTGAAAAAAAATATTTTTTCTTATGATCTGGAGACATAAAAATGGGCTTGCAAATTGCTACCAGGCCTGGTAGAATGGATTGGAAACAGTAGTCCCATCCCATAGAATTCCAAAGTTATTACTTTAATTGAACCACTTCAGCTGAGTTCCCAGCAAATGTGACTGCCATTGGGGTAAAGGTTCAGAGACCACATTGCTCTATTTTTAGATGAGTGTGAGGTCAGCCTGGGCAACAGAGTCCACCACTGTCTCAAGAAAGAGAAAAGAGGGGGAGCCTTGGTGAGGATGTAGCTCAGTGATAAAGCAACCATGAGTTCAATCCCCTGTGGAGACCAGTGACAGTGATTGGGAGACAAGTGTCTGAGATGGAGGTCTCTAATGACGTAATGGCAGTGGCATGCTTGGTGACTGGAAAAGTTTCTATGCAAAAGTATAGGATGCCTGGTTGCTATGGTAATGCTCTCCATGGGCGAGACTATGTTGTGGGAGACTTTTCAGGTTTGACCTTATTCTCAGGCACAAAGTTCCTTGCTAAGTCAACCACATGGTTCACCAGTTCCACTGTTTTAAAGGAAGCTTTAAAATAACTTTAAAGGATGGACTTTCTTGAGAGCTGCAGGGTGCTCTTAACATTGCACATTCCAACTATAGAATGTAACTGAGGAAATAGCTGCATACTGTTGCTAACTGTGTAACTTTCATAAATACAAAGAATAATGCTTACATAGTCTTTAATATGATCAATGAAAGATACACAATAAAGATTGCTGGTGTAATTCTTTTTTTCTTTTCTTTAGAGTTAATTTTTAATATTTGTTCATTTATATTTTTAGTTTTTGGTGGACACAACATCTTGTATTTTATTTATATGTAGTGTTGAGGATCAAACCTAGTGCCCCACACATGCCAAGTGAGCACGCTACCACTTGAGCCACATCCCCAACCCTCCTGGTATAATTCTTTAGACCTGCTGCTCCATCATAGAGCAGTGCTCCACCCGATCCCAGATGTTGTATCTTCTGCATGTGTGACTCTTTATTTCTTCCAATGTCCCATCAAAACCTGCCAGAACCTGCTAGTTTGGCCACACTTGTCACAGCAAATCCCAATAGCAAAAATAAATAAATAAACACCATCAATCTCTAATTAAATCACTTCATATGTTTTTTGATATGTTAAAATAAGGTATATGGAAACTAAAAATTCCTATAAAATCTGATGTACTTCTCAGAATATTTAATAGTCTAACATTTTCTAATTCATTAAATATGAAAAAATCAGAGTTCTATCTGGACATCCTGAAATGTTTAAACATAGTCACTGATAATCACAGAGGAAAAAATAAAATACCAACTACAGAAATACAGATATTCTCTATCTCACCATTTGCCTTGGGTAGATTACTGCTACTTTGATGATCTGGTCCCATCTGTAAGTATCCATACCCAATTCCAAATATAATGAAAGTTACTAATCCTATCTGATCAACAACTGGTATATATTTTGGCCTCAGAATTGGCTAATATTTTGTTTTCCCTATTTCAATAGCATTCTAATGCAATTTGTCCTTATCACTAACAGGACCAAATAAATTTTCAGACTACTCATCAACTTTTCAAAAATGACCTGAGCAGAGACTCACAGCATCACGTTTTTTGCAGGAGCACATCGTAAATTGCTGACATCCTCCTCCAAGGTTGCTTGACACTCCTTAAAGACAGGAAAATCTGACACCTTTTAGACTGCACTGGACCAGGTGGTAACGTGTTCTTCACTTATCAGTTTCACTTGAGCTCCCCAATTACATCATCTATAAATCAGAGACCTCCATATGGAATTCCTCCACCAAAAGGCTCTGAAAAGACAGACACGTTTAGCACCTTCAGAGACTCCTGCAAAATAGAAGCTTTCACAAACTCTTTATGATAAGGACATTATGGCCACTTGTGATGACTACCAATTACTGAGGTTCCCAGAGCAGGAAGCTGCCCCTCATGGACCTTGCTATATTATTATTTTTAAAAAACCATACACTTGATTTTTATTGAATTGGTGAACTTTACAGAGTTCCTGAATTAGTAAACCATGCCTGAGAATCCAAAGATGAAAACAATATAATGGACAAGCCCATCCACCCATCATACGGTTTATTAAAACTTGGTTTCTAATGCAGTTTTCTTGGGGGTACTGGGAATTGAACTCAGTGGCACTCAACCACTATGCCAACTCCCAGCCTTCTTTTTTATTTATTATTTGAATTACTTCTTAGAGATGGTCTCACTGAGTTCTTTACTCCTTGTTATCCAGGGAGGCCACCTTACAAATCACAACCTTTGAGCTAAGGTTGTGGTTCAGTGGTTGACAATGTGCCTAGCATGTGGGGGGCACTGGGTTTGATTCTTAGGAAAAAAAATTATATATATATAATTTTTAAGAAAATGAAAAGATGGGCTGGGGATGTGGCTCAAATGGTAGCGTGCTCACCTGGCATGTGTGGGGTGCTGGGTTCAATCCTCAGCACCATATAAAAATAAAATAAAAATATTGTGTCCACTGAAAACTAAAAAAATAAATATTAAAAAATTCTTTCTCTCTTTAAAAAAGTGGAAAAAAAATCACAATCCTCCTGCCTTAGAATCTTGAGCCACTGGTATTTCAGTTGTATGCCACAGCACCTGGGGATTCTCAAGAATTTTGAGTATTTCAGAGTCTTACATAAAATATTAACAATAGTGGAATCTAAGCCTGCTCCAAGTCTTTAAAACTTCTAGTACACTGTACCATTAAATAAATCTCTCCATGTTTATCTCAGTTTGTTCCACGTAAGCATCACACTACAAAAGTTTGTGAGAAAATGCATACATGAAGGAAAATATGTGGTTCAAGGTCCAAGAGGTTACTTGTTATTATGTTTGGCCCCCAAATTATGTCTTTGGTATGACAAAGAATATTTTAATTCTCATTTAATCATTGTACATTCTCACTATTTGCTCAGCTACAAACCCAAATCCATCAGAAGGTAGCCATCCACCTGCCAGCTCACATGACAACACTACTTTCCAAAAGGGACAAGCAGGTCCTGTCAGGAGATTCTGTAGCCCTCCTAAAAGTCTGATTCCTGCACTGATGTACTCACCAAGACTGAACTCCTACAAAGAATGCCCACACCCCAGGACAGTTGCATTCACTCCAGTCCTTCACACTGCCCAGGAGCAAGCCTGTAACTACTGCCTTTGGCAAATAGATTTATTACAAAGAAGTCCAGACTGCATCAAGTGCTCACACACATCTATGCAATATTTCTACTAAATCAAAAACGAAAAACTGGGAAATTGCCACACTGACTAATTAGTTGCAAAGAAAGTTTTTGGAAATCCTGGAAAGCGTTCAAAACTATCTTTTAAAGATGAAATTTTACTGGATGGCTTATGCTGTATTTATCAAAAACAGAATGGCCACAGCACACTCTTTTGCCATTCCTCTCCAAATAAACACGGAGACACAGCAAAAGGCTGGAACAGAGATAGCAGTGACAGTCAACCCATCTTTGGCATGTTGGCAAACTTCAACATTTGGACACAAGTATGTAAGGAACTCTTACCAATGATCACACAAGATCCATGACACCTGAATAGGTTGTGGGTGAGGTTTTGCTCAGGAGGCTTTGAATCCTTAGGACAAGTAATTGAATCCTTCAGCCTGAGCAGAAACAGCCCTTTCCAAAGCAAGTACTGCACAATATCACCTGATTGGAGGCTGTAGCTTTATTAGTGATGTAGGGGACATGAGGCTAGACACCCAAGGAATGTTTCAGGAGCAAATTGATTAGCTGCAGGGTTCCGAGGGGTATCACTTAAAATTTTTTGGATCACTGCTTGGAATTTCATTGATCTTTATTTACATCCAGTGGGACAGGGATGGAGGTTTATATTTTTGTAGGGTACACATAAAGGTGTTTTTGTTGTTGTTGTTGTTTTGATTAGTTCACAGAAAGTGCTTTGTGTACCGATTGTAAGACTGGTCAGAGGTCTTCCAAACTTTGCCACAAAAGCAGAAGTCTGTGTTATAACCCACATTGAGATTTTTGCAAAATCTTTTCCTGACATTCTGTTGAAAGAAAATTATGGTGAAGGTCTCTTGAGAAGCTTATTTAAGATTATTTGGTGGAGAGGGGAGTGCCGCTATATTAGGACATCAGACTGAGATGCTCCTTACCAAGCCTTTGGTCATGTAGTGTGTATAAAGAAAACCATCACACAATTTTTTTCCAGGGCTTCAGAGGTACTCTAAAACACAGAGAGAAATCAAGCCTGGGTTTTCTGGCATATCCCACCTAAGTATTATTCATGGGGAGAAAACCTAAGTTGGATGTAGTTTTTTTAAAAAAAAAATTCACTGGTATAAAAGACCTTTAAGAAGGAAGAGATCAGCTGCAATTGTGGAGGAGACACCTGCAGAGCTACATCTGCTGATGTGGTTATCAGTGGGGTCCACATTCACAGCAGCAGCAAACTCACCACCTGAGCTACGGAGCGTTCAGTGCTACAATGCCTGCCTAGCATGCACAAGGCAGGATTCGGTCCCCAGAACTGGAAAAAGAAAAGAGAAAGCAACTCAAGTATAGGGCAAAATATATTTTGAGAAAGTGCCTCTCTAAACAATATACACAAATGACATTATTTATAATGCTCTTTAATGTGCCTACGTACAGCACAATACATGAGCCTTAGAACAAGCACAAGTGACAAGAGTGGTGGTCCCAGAGTCATCAACAGATCAATAAGCAATCAAGGAAACGGAAGAGGCCAGCTGCAGGGTACACAGACACATCCCTATGGTCCCAGCTGCCAGCCTCACCCTATCTCAAAAAATAACAATTAAAAGGACTGTGGATAAACTCAGTGGTAGAGCACTCCTGGGTGAAATCTGAACAAAGAAAGAGAGGAAAGAAGTTCAGAAGAGCCATTTCACCAACCTGTACCAAAGGCTGGAGTGGAGAGGCCTAAACTAACATACACAACATGTAATGAAACATTAGACACAAAAGACTTAAAATACAGGAAAATGGAATCTAACAATAAGAGAGATTTAACCCAGAAAAATATGTTGCTTTCAAATCTTCATGCTGATGCAATGCTCCTCTCCAACCCAGGGTGCAGTTTTGTTACCTCTGAATACATTAAAAAAAAAAAAAAAGAAATGAAGGCACACACCATTTTCACACACCTACAGTGGCTATCTCAAAATAAATAAACAAAATGAAACAAAATAAAATTTTCCTCAAGTCTGAACAAGTTCAAATGGATCTGAAACAAGCAAAGTTCTCACCACATTTCTACATACAGGGCTTTTCTCCAGTGTGATTTCTTAAATGCTGTTCAAAGGAACCTGGAAAGTTAAAAGTGTTACTGCAATTTTTAAAGATAGAAAAAGGATATTCACAGATGTGAATTCTTTTATGCCTTTGGAGAAAACTCAGAAAGCTGAATACTGCCCCACATGGCTTATCCTCAGCATTTTCTACAGTATGAGTCCTTTCATACAACTGAACAAAACTAGAATGGCTGAACCCTTTATATTTCTTACTTGCATAGGATTTATTCTTTTTATTCCAAAACAAAATCCCCAGTCCTTAGGAGAAAAAAATGAGAAAACTAGAAGATTTCCCACATTTCTCACATTCACAGGGCTTCTCTGCATGAGTGTTTTCATATATAAGAAAGGAAACGAAGCTGACAGAATGTAGCAAATCCCCCAAATTCAGAGGGTTTGTTTTTCAATGTGAGTGAAATGGCTTTGAAGGCAACAGGGAAAATGGAATGATTTGTGATATTTTTCACATTTAATGAGTTATTCAGTTGGATGTGGTGGTGTATGCCTTTAATTCATGAGACTCGAGAGGCTGATTCTGAAGAATCAATGTTGGAGGCTAGCCTCAGCACCTTAGGAAGATCCTAAGAAACTCAGCAAGTCCCTGTCTCAAAATAAAAAGTAAAAAGGAACTGGAATGTAGCTCAGTGGTAGAGCACCACCAGACTAAATCCCCAGTGGATCGATTTCTCTCTCTCTCTCACACACACACACACACAAACACACACACACACACACACATTTTCAGCAGTGTGAGCCTCTCTTGTCTTTGAGGATGACATGAAATACTTATTTACCATATTTCATATTCAAAGGGTTTTTCTCCAGTAAACTTCCTACATGTATATGAGTGAAACAGTAATAACAGAAGAGTTTACCAATTGTTTTCATGCATACAATTTTTTTTTTAAAGAGAGAGGAGAGGGAGAGAGAGAGAGGAGAGAGAGAATTTTAATATTTATTTTTCATTTTTTGGCAGACACAACATCGTTGTTTGTATGTGGTGCTGAGGATCGAACCCGGGCCGCACACATGCCAGGCGAGCACGCTACCCCTTGAGCCACATCCCCAGCCCTCATGCATACGATTTCTATGCAGTATGTGTTCTTTCACATGTGTGAAGCAGACAAGATGTGACAAAGGCTTCTCCACTTTGTTGATATTCATTGGGCTTCTCTCCAGTATACATTCTTCCATGTCTATGAAGGTCACTGGATCTAGCAAAGGCTTTGCCACACTGCTTACATTCTTAGGGCTTCTCTCCAGTATGAGTTTGTTCATGTGAGTGAAGGTTAGTGGACTGAGTGAAGGCTTTGCCACACTGCTTACATTCATAGGGCTTCTCTCCAGTATGAGTGCGTTTATGTATCCGAAGGTAAAAGGCAGTAGTGTAGGCTTTTCCACATTGTTGACATTGATAGGGCTTCTCTCCAGTGTGTGTTCTTCCATGTTTATGAAGCTGACGTGATGTAGCAAAGGCTTTGCCACACTGCTTACATACATAGGGCTTCTCTCCAGTATGAGTTCTTTCATGTATGTGAAGGTCACCGGATCTAGCAAAGGCTTTGCCACACTGCTTACATTCATAGGGCTTCTCTCCAGTATGCACTCTTCCATGTATTTGAAGTTCACTGAATCTAGCAAAGGCTTTGCCACACTGCTTACAATCATAGGGCTTCTCTCCAGTATGAGTTTGTTCATGTGAGTGAAGGTGAGAGGACTGAGTGAAGGCTTTCCCACACTGCTTACATTCATAGGGCTTCTCTCTAGTATGTATTCTTCCATGTCTGTTAAGCTGATGGGACATAGCAAAGGCTTTTCCACATTGTTTGCATTCATAAGGCTTCTCTCCAGTATGTGTTCTTCCATGTGCACGAAGCTGAGGGGATGTGGCAAAGGCTTTTCCACATTGTTTGCATTCATAAGGCTTCTCTCCAGTATGTGTTCTTCCATGTGCACGAAGCTGAGGGGATGTGGCAAAGGCTTTTCCACATTGTTTGCATTCATAAGGCTTCTCTCCAGTATGTGTTCTTCCATGTGCATGAAGCTGACAGGATGTAGCAAAGGCTTTTCCACACTGCTTACATACATAGGGCTTCTCTCCAGTATGAGTTCTTCCATGTGTGTGAAGGTCACCAGATCTAGCAAAGGATTTTCCACACTGCTTACATTCATAGGGCTTCTCTCCAGTGTGTGTTCTTCCATGTCCCTTAAGCTCATAGGATGTAGCAAAGGCTTTTCCACATTGTTTGCATTCATAGGGCTTCTCTCCAGTATGTATTCTTCCATGTTCATGAAGCCGACGGGATGTAGCAAAGGCTTTGCCACACTGCTTACATTCATAGGGCTTCTCTCCAGTGTGAGTTTTCTGATGTATTCTAAGTAATCTGAAATAAGCAAAGTCTTTCCCACATACATTACATTTGAAATGTGCATTCCCTGTGTGTGTGATCCTGTGCTTTTGAAGACTTGTGTGTGAAATAAAGGTTTGACCATCTTGTTTACATTCATAGAGTTTCTCTCCAGAATGAGTTCTTTCATGTCTTCTAAATAAAGAAGAGAAATGAAAGGCTTTCCCAAATACCTCACATTGAAAAGGTTTACCTCCACTGTGTGTTATCATGTGTCTTTGAACACCTGGGAGAGAAGAAGAGGCTTCACCACATTGTTGACATTCATAGGGTTGCCACCCAGTATGAGTTTCTTCATGTCTTGGAATGTCATTGGAACAACTGATGACTTTCCCACATACTGTACTTTCATTTGGTCTATCTCCAGTTTGTAACATTTGTGTGTGAACACTTTTGAGAGAAACCAGAGATTTCCTATATTGTTTAAATTCACATGGCTTCTCTTCACATTCCTCATGCCTATAGTATTTGTGTCCAGAGTGAGATGTGATGTGCCTATGAAGAAATGAAGAACATATGAAATCTTTTGCACACATAATGAAGTCACATGGATTTACTCTATTAAAATTTTTCTGTGTTTGAGTAAGAATTGGAATCAATTTGAAGGTTTTCCCACACTATTCTGTGGGGAAAGTTTGAAGTTTACCATAGGACTTCTTTGAAGAAGAAGTGACCAGCACATAATTGATACCTAACTCATTCACAGTTTTCTATTTATTTGTAGGTCTTTACATTTCTACCAACATCAGGTAAAGGCTAGATTTTCTGATTTGTTAAAGTTGCCTGAAAATAAAGAGATTGAAAGGAAACAATCCTTTGCAACACAGCTTCTCTATGGCTATTATTCACATAGTGATATTCACATATGCAATTTCATAGTACTTTTTGCATGTCAAATACTTTGAAAAGACTGAATACCTGTTACAGATAAGTACATATTTCTGGTAAAAAAATATTATAAGAATAAATACATTTCAAATTATGCATACTTCTTCAGTTGGTTTGCTTTAAAAATTATATGACAGTTCTCAGATTCCCTCACAAATTCCTCTTGTGAGACAGTTACCTTAGGTTGCTTTCAGAGTTTTCAATCTGATCTTCAGTGGTCTTGTCTTCCCACTTGTTTCCTAAAATGAGAACATAACAATCTTTATGAATCTTCAGGAGCTAGAAATGCATTGCCAAATTGTAGGTGCCATATATGCTTCAATAATTCATCAACTGATTTCCTTTTCACCTTCTACATAAACGACCAAAATAAACATGAGTTCTCTATTTGATTAATTTTAAAACCATCATTATTACCTATAGAAGCCAGGTTTCTCAGGACTTCCAGCATCACATCTCTATAAAGGTTCTTCTCGGAAGCATCCAGAAAAGCCCACTCCTCCTTGGTGAAGTTCACAGCCACATCCTCAAAGGTCACTGAGATCTAAAATATCCCACAAATGTATAGTGGAGGCCAGGAAAGATTGACAGCATGAGAAATCTGCACTCAACATGCATGATGTTCACATGATTCCCTGGCCTCCTGATTAATTCCATGATTTGGTCCATCAAATCTTTACTGCATTCAATTTCTTACACCCATTCCAACACTAGAATTTGGCTACTCAGAAGGCAAACATCATAGTGATTTATACATTTCCTTTGGTGAGTTCACAGGAAGTAAGACAGTATCCTAGATCACTACTAACTTCTTTAATGGTTGCACCTCTATTACATGTCCTAGAAACATCCTGTGTGGTACAGAGCTAATATAAGAACTTCTGATAGTACTTATCTTTAGAAGAGAAAGGGGATGAGCAGAAAAATGCAGGAATCATGAAACTAAGCATTTGAGAGAGACTCTGCCAACTACAGTGGTTCCCTGAACCTACAATGTTAATATAGACAACATGGTATTCACAGATGTCTTGTTTCCACTTAAAGTCTATTGTTCCATACTTAAAGAAATGCCTAGAACCAGCCCACACTCCCACCCTCTGGGCATGGGGTCACTAAGAAGATTCCTTCACAGACAACATTTAGAAAACATTTTACACAGGTGGACACAATGTGTTAACTGGAGATTGAGCTCATTCTGTGTGATTACACTAAGAGCAACTAGAAGTTTGCAGGTGCTTTACTCCAGAACAAATTTAGTCAACTAGCTTACTATTAAATGACCAAAACAAGCATGAGTTCTCTATTTGATGAATTTAATTTATTTATTAATAAACACAACAATTTGATAATTTCTTGTGTTTACTGTCAAAGCAGAATGGGGTAAGTGGAAAGATGGCACTTGTCTTAGAAATAACTCAATGACCCAAAAATGTCACCATGGGCTGGAGATGTGGCTCAAGCAGTAGCGCGCTCCCCTGGCATGTGTGCGGCCCGGGTTCGATCCTCAGCACCACATACAAAGATGTTGTGTTGGCCGAATACTAAAAAATAAATATTAAAAAAAATCTCTTCTCTCTCTCTAAAAAAAAAAAAAGTCACCTTGTCCAAACAACAGCCTTACAAAGTTTTATAACTCTCAAAACAATCTTCTCAATAAACAGCAGGCACTATTTTAATAAGTCTCACAGCAACAATGAATGTCCAATGATTGTCAAACTCTTCTTAACAGCAGCCAGTTCACTACCATAATGTACAGTCATGAGACACATACCAATGTTCTGCTCAAGGACATTTTGATCAAGGTTGGGCCACGTATGCAGTGGTTGTCCGTTGTGAAAGAGATTCATCATGCCTGTAGCAATGGTGGTGCAAACAAACCTAAGGCAGAAGCTCTTCCAGAGTGTGGTAAAGCAACAAGTTTGTAGCCCAGAATTCTGAACTATCCCACACAGTCTGGGTGTGAAAGAGGCCATCATTCACACCTGTAAGCATGCTATGATGTCTGCACAGTGATGGAACAGACAAAAAGAAAATGTCCCTGCCACTTACACAGAAGCATACTCAAGGACTGAAACCATATAGAACCACCCCAAACAATGAAGAACCCACAATTACCCTTAGAGACATCAGCCCAACTCTGTCAGGACAATGATGCAGACAGGAGGGCTTCATGGACCTTCAACCAAACGGGAAGCACACTGAGGTCTCAGGGTCACAGCAACACTCCACAGGACATAAACCATACCCCTACAAGTGCACCACCAGTGAAATCCCATGTATGCTCAAAGAACATGAGAGCTAAAGCAGAAATCAGATCAGAAAAAGCTGAAAGGCCTCCAGGGAAGGGAACATGAAACACAGGGCTCTGAACAGACACAGGACAAAGAGGTGACTCAAGAGAAAAGGTGACCATTTTGAAAGAAAAAAATGTAAAGTCCATCATAGGAAATTCATAGAGAACACCAGAGGTGGCGCTGTATTGGTATCCAAGTAATCCAACACATATTTCAGAAAAGAAGAGGAGCTAAAAGCAAGCAATGAAACTGCTGCTTCAGAAAACCAGAGAAAGAAGAGCAAGGTAAACCTAAATTAACCACTGGTAGGTAACAGAGAAGGTGTTGATGAAACCACAATCAGGAAATCCGCAGTCTGCAAAATCAAGTTCTTCATGAACATCAGCATCACTGATTAACTGACAAAAGGCTAAGAATACAGAGGACAGGGACTGGGGTTGTGGCTTGCCTAGTGCTTGGGAGAAACTGGGTTCAATCCTCACTGCCACATAAAAAGAAAGAAATAAAAAGTGTAAAATATACAATAATATTAAAGAAAAAAACAACGAGGACTGAAAACCTACTAACAGATTTAAAAGTGTCATCGTCAACAATGCATTGGGAATTCAAGATTATCATAAATGTGCTTGACACAAACTAAACAACTTGCAGAAACTGGATCATTCCTTTGAGAGAGACAATCTCCTAAAACTTACACACAAGGGGAAATACACAAAATAGATGAGCCCATGGTTGCTGAAAAAAAACAGACTCAATAACTAATTACGTCCCCAAAAGGCAAGGCAAGGCTCTGACATCTCAAACAGGCTTCCATGAGACACATAAGAACTGCCATCAGTTTTCTACTTTTTTTTTCCAGAATATAGAAGCTGAGTTAACACCTCCTAAGTCTTTCTGAGGCATAAGTTACCATATTATCCAAATTAAATAGATGAAAAAAAGTATTAAAAAGAAGACTATGAATGATGCTCATAATCATAAATGCAAAATTTAATCATAAATGCAAAAAAATGTACAATTAAGTCATCATACTCCAGGTGTCTATGCAAATGATGTGAAAATTATGGGCACAGAAACCCTCACTGCAGTGACTACAGCAGCCATATCCAGAACGTCCCAAAGCTAGATTCAAGGAAGATGCACCTTTCAATACTGAGTGAAAAAGCTGCAGTTTAACCACACCAAAGAGCATCACCCAGAAAATGAGCTCTGCAGCCTAGAAACATACAGCACCCTTAAAGGCAGACTGGTAAGTGAGAGAAGCCAGTTTGAAATGGCCAAGTGCAGTAACATTCCAAGTCAAGAACATTGTAAAAAAGACAATATTATAGATGCACTAGCAGAACTGATGGGTGCTAGGGACTTAGGGAGCAGAGAGGGAAGAAGGAATGAGGAGGAGTGATGAACAGGTGGAACACAGGATTCCCAGAGCAGTGAAACTCTTCTGTATGACATTATCTTGTATACGACGTGACACATCACACAGACAAGGAACCCTAAGGTAAAGGGTGAACTTTGGCTTATAATAAGATGTTGTTTCATCCATTCTCTTTATCAAATGTTCAACACTGGTTTAGTAACTAACACACACCCTACACCAATGCAATATGTTGAAAACAGTGGAGACTATCAGCTGGAGAGAAGGGGTATTTGATACTATGTGTAATGGTACATCTAATTGTCACCTTGATAGGATTAAAAGATGCCAATGATTAATGAGCTTCTGGATGTGTCAATAAGGGTATGTCTACAAATGATTGGCATATGGAATGGTGAGCCAAACTGGATAACCTCCTTAAGCTAGGCAGCACCATCCAATAGGACGTTGTCTTCAGTGGAACAAAATTCTTTTCTCAGGCATTCCCTCTAAAATCTGGAACAAGACAGGAATGCCCTCTATCACCACTTCTATTCAATTTAGCTCTTGAAATACTAGCCAGAGCAATTAGACAGACAAAAGAAATTAAAGGCATAAAAATAGGAAAAGAAGAACTTAAATTATCGCTATTTGTGGATGACATGATAATATATTTAACAGACCCAAAAGGGTCTACAACGAAACTGCTAGAGTTAATAAATGAATTCATTAAAGTGGCAGGATATAAAATCAACACGCATAAATCAAAGGCATTCCTGTATATCAGCAACAAAACTTCTGAAATGTAAATGAGGAAAACCACTCCATTCACAATATCCTCAAAGAAAATAAGATACTTGGGTATCAACCTAACAAAAGAGGTGAAAGATTTATACAATGAAAACTGCAGAACCCTAAAGAAAGAGACAAGAAGAAGATCTTAGAAGATGGAAATATGTACCCTGTTCATGGATAGGCAGAACTAACATCATCAAAATGGGGATATTACCCAAAGTTCTCTACAGGTTTAATGCAATGCCAATTAAAATCCCAATGGCATTTCTTGTAGAAATAGATAAAGCAATCATGAAATTCATATGGAAAAACAAAAGACCCAGAATAGCAAAAGCAATTCTAAGCAGGAAGTGTGAATCTGGAGGTATAGCAATACCAGAGTTCAAAGTGTACTACAAAGCAATAGTAACAAAAACATCATGGTACTGGTACCAAAACAGGCAGGTGGACCAATGGTACAGAATAGAGGACACAGAGACCAATACACAAAATTACAACTTTCTTATATTTGATAAAGGGGCTAAAAGCATGCAATGGAGGAAGGATAGCATCTTCAACAAATGGTGCTGGGAAAATTGGAAATCCATATGCAACAAAATGAAACAGAATCCCTTTCTCTCGCCATGCACAAAAGTTAACTAAAAAATGGATCAAGGAGCTAGATACCAAATCAGAGACACTGCATCTGATAGAAGAAAAAGTTGGCTATGATCTACATACTGTGGGGTCAGGCTCCAAATTCCTTAATAGGATGCCCATAGCCCAAGAGTTAATAACAAGAACAAACAAATGGGACTTATTTAAACTAAAAAGTTTTTTCTCAGCAAGAGAAACAATAAGAGAGGTAAATAGGAAACCTACATCCTGGGAACAAATTCTTACCCCTCACACTTCAGATAGAGCCCTAATATCCAGAATATACAAAGAACTCAAAAAATTAGACAATAAGATAACAAATATCCCAATCAACAAATGGGCCAAGGACCTGAACAGACACTTCACAGAGGAGGACATACAATCAATCAACAAGTACATGAAAAAATGCTCACCATCTCTAGCAGTCAGAGAAATGCAAATCAAAACCACCCTAAGATACCATCTCACTCCAGTAAGATTGGCAGGCATTATGAAGTCAAACAACAATAAGTGTTTGTGAGGATGTGGGGAAAAGGGTACACTTCTACACTGCTGGTGGGACTGCAAATTGGTGAGGCCAATTTGGAAAGCAGTATGGAGATTCCTGGGAAAGCTGGGAATGGATCCACCATTTGACCCAACTATCGCCCTTCTCGGACTATTCCCTGAGGATCTTAAAAGAGCGTACTATGGGGATACTGCCAAATAAATTATCATAGCAGCACAATTCACAATAGCTAGACTGTGGAACCAAGCTAGATGCCCTTCAATAGATGAATGGATTAAAAAAATGTGGCATCTTTACACAATGGAGTATTATGCAGCACTAAAAAATGACAAAATCATAGAATTTGCAGGGAAATGGATGGCATTAGAGCAGATTATGCTAAGCGAAGCTAGCCAATCCTTAAAAAACAAATGCCAAATGTCTTCTTTGATATAAAGAGAGCAACTAAGAACAGAACAGGGAGGAAGAACATGAGGAAAAGATTAACATTAAACAGAGATGAGTGGGGGTAGAGAAAGTGAGAGAGAAGGGAAAGCATATGGAAATGGTAAGGAACCCTCAATGTTACACAAAATTACATATAAGAGGTTGTGAGGGGAAGGGGGGGCAAGGGAGAGAATTGAACAGCAGCAGATGAGGTAGAGAGGGAAGATGGGAGGGGAGGGGAGGGGGATAGTAGGGGATAGGAAAGGTAGCAGAATACAACAGTCACTAATATGCCATTATGTAAAAATGTGAGTGTGTAACCAATGTGATTCTGCAATTTGTATTTGGGGTAAAAACGGGAGTTCATAACCCACTTGAGTCAAATGTATGAAAGATGATATATCATGAGCTTTGTAATGGTTTGAAAAACTAATTAAAAAAAAAAGAACCAAAAAAAAATTCTTCACTCTCCCAAAGTGGACTCTGCCAGTGATTCTCTAGTGAGTTCCCAGAATCTTTGGTCTGGACTAGGGCAGCACCATTGATCCCCCTTGTTCTGAGGCTTCAGCCTCTGGGACTCTGCAGCTACTACTTCTCAAGCTCTCCAGCCTGCAGATGGCCACTGTGGACATCCACCCTTCGGGTCAAGTAGGCCAATCTAATGAATCCCCTTTGATAATCATACTTTCTCTTGATACTTTTCCTCTAGAGAACACTGACTAATAAACTATGTAAGCCTAAAATTGCTCATAAAAACAAAGTTCATCTAATAAAGAAGTAAATAAACTATCAAGCCATGAAGTTTTAAAAATGTATACATAAGAAACAATATTAATATGCTAAATACCTTTTTCATAATAAAGCAAAGAGGAAGAGTCATAGTTACAAATTTCAAAAGTATGAACAAAAGCAAGAAAACCGATTTTCAATACTATTTTCATCTGGAAAGAAATTGGATGATAAGTCTCATTCCAACTGCTGGTGTAGTGGTGTGCACCTGTAATTTCAGCCACTAGGGAGGTCAAGGCAGGGAAATGGCAAAAGTTTGAGGCCTGTCTCAGCAACATAGCACGACACTCAGAAATTTAGTGAGATTGGTCTTCATCAAAAATAAAAAGGGGGTCCGGGACTCTATCTGAGTGGCAGACCATTTGCTATCATGTGTGAGGCACTGGGTATGATTCTCAGCACCACAGAAAAATAAACAAAATAAAGGTATTCTGTCCATCTACAACTATACAAAAATATTAAAAAAAGAAAAAGAAAAAAGAAATAAATAAGAAGAAGGGCTGAGGATGAGCTCAGTGGTCGAGTGCCTGTAGATTTATTCCCCAGTAAAACACCTGCCCACCTCCAGAACGTTGCTCACAAATTGAAATTTATTTCTGGAAGATAACTAAGCATGAGCAAGCCCATGGCATAAATTCCCAGCACTCAATAAGTAAGCAAATAAACAACAGTCTACAATACTAATTCTCTTGGGCTGGAGAGTAGCTTGGTAAAATCCATGTAATGAGAGATAAAAATGATTATAATACAAAAGGTACACAATTAGAGGCATAAAAACATACAAAATCAGTGGAAAGACACCATACATTCTCACAAAGAAGACTGAATGTTCCCATGATCTAAACTCTCTGAAAAAACACTGAGCGTTTCAGTAAATTCTGTGAAATTTAGGGCATGGTTTGTTGTGTTTTGGAGGTAATCTTAAGAAAAACTACATCTAAAAATGGAAATAGGAGGGTTGGGATTCTGGGTCAGCAGTAGAGTGCTTGCCTAGCACATGAGAGGCCCTAGGTTTGATCCTCAGCACCACATAAAAATAAATAAATAGGTATTGTGTACAACTACAGCAACACCAAAAAATCCTTTTCAAAAAATTGGAAATAGTAAACTGTATCTAAGACCAGCCAAAATATTGTACAGGACAGAGAGAATAGAAAGAGCATTTATGTTAGTCCCAAGTTTCATAAGCTAAAAGGCTAGCTCCCAAAGGGGTGGCCCTACGAGGAGGCAGTTGGGAGGGAAAAGGAATTAGGTGACATGGTGAGGGGATCAGCACCCTTATTTAGACACATGGATCTCTCCTTTGCAGAAAACAGGTGTCATTTACTCTTTCACTGATATTCAGTGATTAAATGATTACAGTTGGGTATCCAAGGTATTGCCAAAATTGTCCTTAAAATTTACAATGAAGACGGGTGTGATGGTGCACACCTGTAACACCAGCGGTTCAGGAGTCTGAGGCCCTAGGCGATATAGCAAGAGTCTGTCTCAAAACAAAGAAAGTAAAAGGGGCTGGTGGTTAAGCACCTCTGTGTTCCATTCCTGATAACAAAATAACCACACAGTTAACATGAACCTGCCAAGTTCAGACAACAACAGTGAAAAACTGTCATCCTTTGTCAAATTCATCACCTTGTGAAGGACAGATACTAGTTTTCATGAAATCACATTCATAAATTTATCCACCACTATTTTTGTAGAATTGGACTTAAATTCTGCAGCAATAATGCAAGACAGAGTTTCTCTGTATCTTACGTGGTATTTTGGAATCTAGGGTTGGATGTCAATTTGAAACCACTGAAAAGACAAATCTGAATCTTACGAACTTTCTGTACATACTCAGGGGTAGCAAAAGCTAATTAGGTAATTCGATGTTTTCTTTTTCTTTTCTTTTTTTTTTTGTTGGGGGGGGCGAGTTTGGTACCCTCGAGATTAAACCCAGAGATATTTTACTACTGAGCCACATCCCCAGTCATTTTTATATTTTATTTTGAGACGCAGTCTCACCAGGTTGCATAAGGCCTCTCTAAGTTGCTAAGGCTGTCCTCAAATTTGCAACACTCCTGTCTCAGCCTCTGGAGCAGGAAGGATCACAGGTGTGCACCACTGTATCTGGCTGTAAGCTGGGATTTTTAACCAAAAAAAAAAAAAAGGTGTATTTTAACCCACCTCTCTCTTGCCTCTTTAATAATAGTCCATCCCATTTGGCTCTGAATAAATAAACCTGGGCCTCAGATAAGTGAGCACATCATTTCAAAGTGATACACAGAAAGCTTTGGTGTTGAGAGATCACAGATGTTTCAGGCTCTAGGGGCAGGGAAGGTCCCTGACTGCGGGACATGCTTCCTCCTGGTCTTGCTCATGGAAAGCATCCAGGATCACCCTCCCAGGCACCTGGACCATGACTCCAGTCTATGAGGCATTTCAGCTTTGCATAGCTCAACACTGGGGTGGGTGGTCCTTATGCTCTGGGAGAGGTTTTGCTCCTTCACACCATGAGAGACTAAAAGGGCAGGAGTCACTGCTGACCTGGCCCCTCAGCACCAGCATCCACACGCTGACTGTCCACCTGTCTCTAAGGAATGGGAACAGAACTTGGGGAAAACAAGGTCCCAAGGAAGTAGCTGTTTAGATGAGGCCTTTTCCAGGAGATTCCTCAGCCCAGGGGCCCCAGCAGCTTCCCTGAAAGGCTGCACCCCATACATCAGACTGTCCTCTAGGAGGAGCTGACCTAGGGCCTGAAATTCTGTTCACCCTGCAAGGCACAGGGCAGCTGTGGGCACTCTGTGGCAGCTCCAGGAGAGGATAGTGGCTGAGGACATGGGACTCTGGGAGGTGTCCAAAGGGAACCTCTGCCCAAGAAATCTGACATGGTGCCTATGCCTAAGGAAGACAAAAGGAGAAGCACAAGATTTTTACAGCTGTGAACTCAAGTTCTCTATACAGTTGCATCTACATCAAAGAACCTTCAGAGTACTTGACTTTGGCTAACTAGACCACCATGAGGGTGGAAAGGCAGAGAGCAAACATTATCTTGAGCTATCTTAAGCCCTATAATAGCCAATCATCTTAATTTCTGTATCAGACCACAATCTCAAAACTTCTAAGAATATATCATTGACCTTACAAGAAGTCTCCAAAATCTACCAAAGCTCAGAATGCAATAACAGACATACAGAAGAAATTTTATTTTTTTCTTCTGTACCCCACCAAACTGATGTTCCTACCAATGCAATTGGTTAATGCAGTGATACACAATTTCTTTTATAAAAGTTCGTGGAGGCCAGGCACAGTGGCACACAACTGTAATCCCAGCAGCTTGAGCATCTAAGATAGGAGGATTGTTAAATTCAAAGCCAGACTCAGCAACTTAGTGAGACCATAAGGAACTTAGTGACATCATGTCTGAAAATACAATATAAAAAGGGCTGGGAATGTGGCTCAGTGTTTAAGTTCCACTGGGTTCAATCCCTGGTGTATTAAAAAGGAAAAAAAAAAAGAAAAAAGAAAGAAATAGAAAGAAAGAAAGAAAGAAAGAAAGAAAGAAAGAAAGAAAGAAAGAAAGAAAATAAAGAAGAAGAAAGAAAGAAAGAAAAAAAGAAGTGATGTAATCTCTTCCAGGGAGGGACACACACATCATTCAGGGTAACTTGAATCCATGTTCCTTAGTACAGTCATTAATATTTGGGTTAAAATGAACTATTTTCTGTAGCTGGGGCTGTCAATGCTTTTAAACCCAACAGATTGAGAAGCTGAGACAGGAGGATCACAATTTTCAGGCAAGGCAGGGCACATTGCCAGATCCATTCTGAAAATCATACTGCAAACAGCTGGGGATGAAGGACAGTAAAGGAGTCAGACATTATTGTAGTGGCATCCCCTTTTTTCACAGAAAATTTTAACTGGGTTTCTCCAGAAATCTGCACCATGGCTAATTTTAGGACTGTCAACAAAAGAGTGTCCACAAAAAAGTTCAGTGTAGATAAACTTCCCATTTTTTGTGTTGCCCTATTTTACGGGGCTGCTAGTCTGGAAGAAAACAGCACTCCAGGTGCTGGACTCTCCCTTACTAATTTTTTACACACTTGTATCCAGTATAGTAGTTTGTAGAATTGTGCAAACAAGGCCTCTGGCCTTGAGCTGGGCTTCACAGAGAAGTCACCAACTGGGCTCCATGGTAACAGCTGGTGGGGGAGGAAAGAAAGGGGAGAAGCTCTCCCCTTCTCATGTGCTGTCCTTGAAGGGTTAACTTGGCAAGAACAATGAAAGAAAAACCTGCTTTTATGTGTATGATGTGACAACTTGACTGTGGTAACTCCACTTTGTGAACTCAGCCATGACACTCAAAAAGCTCATGACTGGGGCAGTTTGTATTCTTTTGTTCATCAAAATTCCCCCAAGAACACAGAATGATCTATGTGGCCAACAGGAGAATAACTGACCACAACTTTCAGGCTTGCTTACGTTGCCTGAACCCCCAAACTTCCCTTTTGTGGCTTTTGTGCTTAAATATGGAGCCAACTGAAGGCAGGAGCACCACTCTGACCATCTCATTCTTTCGAAAGCAGAGTGTCTGCCACTGGCCAGCAATAAAAGCTTAACTGGAATGAGACTGTGTGGTCTGAGAGTTATTTGGGGGTCCCGGCATTACAATGTGAACTTCTGAGCCCCTCCCCTTACATGCTGGGTATAAAACTCTGAAACCACCTGAACTCGGGGTTCAGGGGATTGATGGATTGAATACAGCAAAAGCATTGCCCTCTGTGACTGGCTACAGCCAGAAGAAACTGTTTCCAGCTATCTTCAGTGCCTTGCCTCCTTTGTCCCTACATCATTATTACCCCGTGTGCCTCACATGACTACACGACTGTTGTGACTCTACATCATGGACTCTCAGAAAAGGGAGCAGTTATACTGATGTATCCCAGAATTCTATATCCCTGAGATCTATAAACAACCTCCTTATTCCCTTTAAAGCAGTTATTTTGACCAAACACAAGGAAGTGTTAAGAGATTACTCTTTCCCCTCAAGGATAATATTCACAAATAGAAAACAAATGCTTTCAAAAGTGTTCTTCTTGCCAGGGTCATTGGCACAGGCTTCTAATAACCAGATACGCGGGAGGCTGAAGCAGGAGGATCACAAGTTGGAAGCCAGCCCAGCTTCCAAAACACATGGAAGGGAGGAAAGGAGGGGGAAGGGAGATTGATTGATTCTTTCCAATATTTCACTAAGTGATAATGACAACTAGCAGGAAGAACTAATATCTGGCCGAGCTGTGAGGTGGAGGAAAGGTGGCCTTTTAGAAGGCAGGAGGCGCCTGCAATTTGGAGGACCTCCACTGGGTGGAGCTCCACTGGGAGAAGGAAGGTTCATTTGTGGCCCTGCTTCCTACACGTTGGGAAAAGTGAGTGTGGGCCACTGGTAGGGAGCAAAGGGGACAGCTGGGACCTGAGCCACCCTTCCAAACCCAGGGAACCAGGGGATGGGGCCCAGGGCCACCTGACAGCAGGGACTCCGCTGGCACTCAGCAGCTCACCCTCGTGCCACCGGCCCCAAGGCAGGTGCTGACCGCCTACCTTCAGCAAACTCACCATTTTTGGCTTCTCTGGTGACCTGGCGTCCTCTGGAGGAACCTGCGGGCACCTGAGATCCCCGGGAACACGGGCAGTGCAGAGTCACCTAGGTCCCAGGACCAGAGAACACGGGGCCTGGAGAAGGAGTAGCCCAGTTGGTGAGGAAGAAAAGCCAGCCAGCGAGATAGCGGAAGCCCGCCCTTCCCCTCCCTCTACGCACTAATTGGACAGTTGCCCCCAACGACCCGGATGTATGGCCTCTAGGCCCGCCTCTGGATCGTGACTGACAGCTAACATCATCCGATCACTGGCTGAAATTGGGTAGAGTGACAGATTCTTGGCCCCAGCCCTTTTCAGGAGGAGCTTCCTGGCTGTGCTGGCAACTAATCCAGGTGGGAAGCCTTGGCTTAGCCTCTGGGACAGAGGTGACACCTGCCACTGAGCTAGGATTCAGCCATAGAGTGCTTTCCGAGTATGGCAAGGCCCTGGGTTTAACCTCAACAGAAAGCCAAAGTACAGCTTCTCCAGGAGGCTGAGGCTGGAGGAGCCTAAGGTCAGATCTGCATCTGCAAACAGTGAGGTCCTGTCTTAAAATAAAATGAAAAGGTGGGGATGGAGCTCAGAGGTCTGGGTCAAGCCCTATTGGGTTTATTCCCCAGTACCTTAAAAAAGAAAGAACGATATTTTATTATATATTATACATATATATATATATATATATATATATATATATATACTATATACATTATATATTTTATATATATATATAAAATATATATTATATGTATAAAATATATTCTATAAAATATTTATTGTATATATAGAATATATTATATAAAATACATATTATATATAAAATATATATAATATGTATTTTAATAAAATATATATTTTAAAATATATATTTTATAAAAAATATATTTTTATAAAACACATATTATACATATAAATACATATATATAAATAAAATCTATATTTTAAAATATATATTTTTATAAAAAATATATTTTTATAAAATATATATTATATATATTTTATATATATATATATATATATAATATGTATTTTATATAATATAACGTATATATACAATAAATATTTTATATAATATATTTTATACATATAATATATATTTTATATATATAATATATATATTTCTCACACCAAGTACATCTAATCAGAATATTATATAATATATATATATATATATATTTTTTTTTTTTTTTCCCCAGCTGATGCGACCTCAAGCATCTTAGAAAGACACGGTCTCCAAATTTTTGAAGTACTATTTAAAGATATCATATATATGACCCATATATAATATCTAAAATTGAAAACTATTTAGTAATTCTCCTCACCTCCTGGCCTCTGTTGCTTTGAGGAAGCTCCTGATGTATGAAAGGAAGCAATTGGGGTTGGCTCTGATGCTCAAGGCTCCATCCCCAGCAGAAAGGGTGGGGGAGGAAGGAAGGCAATCCTCTAGGGCAGCAATGTGGGGTGGGAATAAAATGGGTGCTTTGTGCTTAGTGTGGATGTTCTACTTCGAATGTTAGGTAGCCTTCTTCAGAGATGTGACTCTGGTGACCCCACAGGTCTGGTCAGGTGTTCACCCAAAACCAAACAGAAAAGATTATGATGCAAAGCAGGAAAGAAACTTTGACCAGTGCAGCTACACCAGGAAGACAAGGAAACCCTGTCCTTACCCTGTCTTCAGGTGCTGACAAGGACTTTGAGGTTTTGTAGAATGGGTAATCATAGGCATGTATGGATAGGGGAAATTGATTCTAGGATTTAGTATTATCTGTAGGATTTAAGGTTCAGGTATCTCTGGTCTTATAACTTGTCTGTGAGCTCATGCTCACTTGCCCCCTTGACACATTTTGCTCTATTACAAAGACTGACTTCACTTTCCCAGGAGGAAGTCCCCCTCCAGTGTATTCTTTCCATATCAAGGTTTTCAAGAAAAGCCACAAGTCTAAGGAAGCAACATACCCCCAGGAGCTGACCCAGCACTCTCAGCATCCTGGTTTTGAACCAATAGTCCAACCAGAAAGAAACTCTGGGCCCATTAACCCTGCATATAAACCATAAAAAATTGCCACTTGGGGCCAATACTGCCTGTCATGTCTATCCCCCTCTTGGAAATTAAGTACAATTTTTTTCTCTACTCTTAATTTGGGCTTTGTGAAGTCCATCACATCCTGTTCACTGGCCCAAGTTCATTCTACCTAACAATATTGCCGAAGGCCAAGGGGGGCTATTGGGTAAAAAGTCATATTTCCACTGGTGTGGAAAAGTGGACACATAGCTGCCCAGGGCTGAGAATTGAATTCCAGGTGGCCTTATTGTCCCCCATGGTAGAGATTGAATTGAGGGCAGGGGCACTTTGCCACTGAGCATCCCTTTTATTGTGGTTCAAAGAAGGTGGGTGTGAGCATAACTGTAATGTGCCTGAGAGAATAACTCCAGATGGTGACTCCTACCTACTATCAATCAAGTGAAGAAGTTGACAAATCAGAGGGTGAGACCAAGCATGGTTGTTCATGCCTGTAATCCCAGAGGCTCAGGAGGCCGAGACAGGGGGATTGCTAGTTTCAATCTAGCATCAGCAAAAATGAGGTGCTAAGCAACTCAATGAGAGCCTGACTCTAAATCAAATACCAAACATGGATGGGTATGAGAATATAGTATTTTGCCTTAAATGTAGAATTGAGACTTAAGAAAGGCAAGCTGAGGGCAAGGAGAGCAAACTGGAGAGTCAGGTGTACAGCCTCAGACTGTGGATGTGGCAGATCCCGAGTCCATGCACCTGAACCACCCTGGACACACAGGAGGTTGGGGAGGGGTCACCCTGACCAAGAGAGAAAGAAACAGTGTTGATTTAGGTAAAGTCAAAAGTGTCTAGGTCCAAGATGCACTCAACCCAAGTAGACTTTCCTTGCACAAAAGGACAAAGGAAAGTGGGGACAACTAAGGGTGTATTGCTTTATATACAAATATGTGGGGTTTTGGATACCAGGGATTTAACTGAGCGCTGCCTAACCACTGAGCCAAACTTCCAGCTCTTTTTTACTTTCACACAGGGTCTTGCTAAGTGGCTTAGGGCCTCACTAAACTGCAGAACCTGGCTTCAAACTTGCAACTTTCCTGCATTAAACTCCCAAACCACTGGGATTTCAGGCATGTGCCACTCTGCCCTGCAGCATGCTTCTTTAAACAGCCCAGTGGGACACAGGGAAACCCAGGTGAAGATCTGGAAGTTGGTGTACCCCATAGTACTTTGCCAAAGAGGAACTGCGGTGGGAAGTGGGGACCCTTGTGAACCAGAGGATAGAATGCTGACTGCAACTTGCCTGCTCACACAGATATTCCATCCTGAAAGACTCTCAGCGAAAGCTGTGCTTTTTCTGTACCTGTGTCTCTTAGTCTTTTAGGGTACCCACACAAGAATGGTGGGAACAGACGGTTAAGAGAATAATCCTGAAAAATGGGCCCACCGTGCTGACCTGCACATGCATTCTTTTCCAAAAAGCAATTTACCTGCAACTCTGCCTGGCCTAAGTGGACAGGAGGTGTCACAACCTCAGAAAACTACCTGTGATCTGCATGAGAAATGCAGGCAGGAAAACCCCTAAGAGGAACCCAAGTGACTATGCAGGGACAGACTTTGTGACTCTTTCCACAGACCAGATTTTGGAAGAAAGATAATTCTCTGCATAAGAATCCAATTAGAATGGCTCAGCGTGGGCCAAGATGACATAGAGTTGCCATGACCATCGAGACTTGAAAGTATGATGCCACCCTGCTGTCAAAAGTCAAAAAGTGCACCTGGGCAGGACTCTGGAAACTTCCCAGGTACTCCAATAAAATTAGAGTGCAGAAGAGGCACACAGTCCCTCTGCTTCCTGCAAGGATCCACTCTCGCCCTTGAGAATGTCCCCTTCCCCTTCAAGAAGTTCATGCCTGTTACAGGGCGACATGTCTGAAAACTTTCTGATGTAATTGCAAAATCAAGGGTTCAAGGGGGTCTTTTCACAGCCTCAGTTTCTCAGGAGGTCCCAGCTCTATAATGAGTTCATTCTCTTAAAAAAAATCAGAAACCTTCATTAACAAACAGCAAAACAAAACAAAACAAAACAAAACAAAATAGATCAGTAACCTGCTAGAGCAGCCTCAGCAATTTAGCTTCACTCTGTCTCAAAATCAAACTTGCAATAGAGATGTAGTTCACGGCATGTAGTTCAGAGGGCCGGGCATGGTGGCACACACTTCAAGTCACAGCAGCTTGTGAGGCTGAGGCAGGAGGACCATGAGTTCAAAGCCAGCCTCAGCCATGGTGAGGTCCTAAGCAATTTGGCGAGACCCTTTCTCTAAATAAAATACAAAATAGGGCTGGGGATGGGGCTCAGTGGTTGAGTGCTCCTGTGTTCAATCCCCAGTCCCTACTCCCCTCAAAAAACACATAAGAAAATAGAATGTAAAAGGGCAGATATAAATCTAATGACATCAACAGTGACATTATATAGGAATTGACTGAGTGATCCTATCCAAAGGTAGAGGTCATCAGAAAAAAATAAAAATAAAAACAATGTGCAATTCTATGCACCTGAGACCCAGATCAGGAAATGTAATGAGGAAACTAGTCCCATCTTTGCCCCAGATCTCCCTCCTGGTTGCCTGAGTGAATGCAGGTTGGGGATCTGGCTTCCAACAAGACTCTGATCAGGAAGGGGAGAACCACAGAGGTATGGGGAAGCCCTGCGAGAGACCAGGTTCCCCTTGGTCAGGATAGCCACAAAGGGCTTGCGGTTTGAGGTGGGCTCCTCCAGCAGAAGGGCCAGGCCAACAGCTTACCAAGTGCTCTCTGGGAGGGGGGATTTGAAATTTGAAACTCTCTTGCCCACCCCTGGCCAGAAAAGTAATGAGAAGTGTCCTGCCAGTCCCCTGTTTTGGATGGTTTCAAAGTGAAAGGGGGGTTGAGAGACAGAGAGAGTTGATGTAGTCATCGGTCAGAGCCTCCTGCTTCAGGACTGGGAGGCGGGGGGTCATTCAGAGTGGCTCCCCCCATATTTCCTCTTCCTTAATATTTGAAGGCGATTGGGAAATTGTATCTTTCAGTCACTGGATTCTTGGTCCGAGGTCATCATGATCTACTATTGAAACACAAAAGGCATTAGTAGAAAACATACTACCTCTGGGACATCACCAATTTGGAAGATCCAGGTTGTTGTTGTTGTTGTTGTTGTTGTTGTTGTTGTTGTTGTTATTATTCTACCAAACACTCATCAGAAGATTCTTCATCTTTTCTCGATTTTATTGGGAAGCCTTGCACTTGGCAATGGTAACATAGACATTGTCATTTGGCATGGCGCTTCAGCCTCTCCACAAACCATGGAGCAGAGGGCTCAGTCACAATATTTATCACAGTGGCCTTTTAGAGCATTTTAACTCAGTTCTAATTTTTCCATCAGGATTTATCTGACTAGGAAAGTTCTTGGAAGGAATTTAAGTCCAACGTTAAGAGAATACCTATGTTGTAAGTTTGAAACAGAGCCATAAAGACTGTATCATGGAAGCAAGGAATAATATTTAAAGTGGTCACTTCATGAGACCAGGAGCTGGCCTAGGTCTGGATAACTGGCATGCACCTGTTTCAGACCTGAACCTTAACTTCAGCAGAGTGTAGCTCTGAAATATCAGCTGGCAATAAGTAAGATGAGTTGTATTCATACAGGCTACAGGGTAGTCATCATCCTTTCTCTCAATTCTCACATGTAAGAAGTCAGTTAGGTCTGTCAGTGATGTAGATATTCTGAAGGCAGAAGACAAACGTCCTAACATCCTTTTGGGTGCCATCTCACTGAGGGTTAGGGTATTACCAATATACCTCCAGGTGACAGGCATCCTCCTGTAATTGTTCTTGTCCATTCTAAGAGACCAGCCTAAATGTGTCCACTATTTCTAGACCTCTTGAGTGGTCCTGACTAGACATTTGCATAATACTTAGGAATACTAAGGAATAATACTTAGGAAAGGTGCCAATTTCTATTGTAGAATGATCAGGACAACCCTACATTGGTGGATAACTTATGTAAATAACTGGCCTGTAGAGAAAAATTCTATTTCAACAATCTTTCTCTTTGGACAATGGTCCAGATAAGGAGTCTTAATTTCTAAGGGCCAGCATGATTGTCTGGTTTAGGTTTCTCATATTGTGACTATTCCTCAAATATAATCCCAGACAACCTGTTTGCCATAGGATCAACAGATAACTGACCACTACAGTCAGTAGGATTAATCTAGTTTCATGGGTGGACTTTCCAGTCCACACTACAATGTACATTAAAAATGGATCTGAGGGCTGGGGGGGGTGGCTCAGTGGTGGAGCGCTCGCCTAGCACATGCGAGGCCCTGGGTTTGATCCTCAGCACCACATGAGAAAATAAACAAAACAAAGGTATTGTTTCCATCTACAACTAAAAACATTAATTTAAAAAATAGATATGAGAAATGGCTCCATAGAAGTCTCTTCATAATTTTTACTTACCTGACAAGCTCATGATGCTGCGTGGTTGGAAACTCTGCAGTTGGAAGATTTACCTTTCTGTGTCAGGTTTTTCGGTCATTTTCATGATGACGGGTTTAAATTCTATCTTTACAAACCTGATTTAATTTACTGAATCATATTCAGCAGCAGTGAATATGATTCAGTAAATTCAGCAGAGGTCTCAATTTTTTTTGATGGTGCTGGGGATTGAACCCAGGGCCTTGTGCATGTGAGCAAAGCACCCTAACAACTGAGCTATATCCCCTGAGATTCTCAATATTACAATTAAGGAAAAAAATAAATATTTTGTAAGATCTAGTGCGTGCCTCTGGGGTCCTGTGTTCCCCCTTTTCTTTATTTAATAAAATTGAGTAAAGACTTGGCATAAGCCATAGTATCATCAGTTTAAGTTATGGATAGTAGTACAAATATTTAAATGATCAGATTTACCTTGAATTGATTATTGTAATTTCCCAATATATATACTAGTTGATCCATCCTAACAATTTAAAAGGAATCCTCAATCTCTTTCTGAGAGAAGGTCTAACATATCTTTATGTCTCAGAATATTATCCTTTAAAAAGGTGTCTCTCGATTGTCTTTTAAAAAATGTCATTAAGCATTATATAAATCCTACCATATTTTTATGGATAATAGGTGCAGTCAGAGAACTTCTATAATGTCCATGAATTTTCAACAAGGCTTGCAACTTTTATTGCTCAAAACTAACATGCAACTTTAATTTGGAGAACCTCAGTCCTAATAAAATTCCCAGATCTCAAAATGATTCAACAAACAAAATATGCAAGAATGGACAGTCTTTGAATCAATCAAATTTAGTCTCCAAGGAGAATTGTAAAAATTAGAATCTAAGTCAGCAGTTTAATGTATTTAGTGCTTAATCAAGGATGTGAATTTATTCACCGAAATTAATCCTTGCCATAAACATTAAGAATCATTAGGCAATAAAGACCTTGCTTAAAGGAATTAAACTTAATATTTTAATAGGTCTTTATCATGTCAAAATATCAACCAAAATATTAGCTCAGTATCAACATAGAGAGTAAAATCAGGGAAATAGCTTCAAATATCCTTGAATTAATCAGTTAAAACTTTTAGTCAGTCCAGTACATATAAATTTTTTATTAAATTTCTATATTATCTGTCTAATTAATAATATAAAATATTTATATTTAGGAAAATATTTTTATCATAAAAATCTAGAATATAAAGATCTTGGTTTACCCAAAAATGATTTCTTTCTTCTTAGGACCTCCAATGTGTGCTTCTCCTCTGTTGAAATTCCTTTTAGAATTTTTCCTGGTTACACTTTGAAATAATTTCTGAAAATAAATTCTGAAAAATAATTATCTTTGTACCTTGATAAAAAGAAATATCAATGAGGGCTGGGGTTGGGGCTCAGTGGTAGCCCGCTTGCCTGGCATGCATGAGGCACTGGGTTCAATTCTTGGCATTGCCTACAAATAAATTAAAAAAGTAAAGGCTCATCAACAACTTAAAAAATATATTTTTTTCAAAAAGAAAAGGGATATCAATGAAAATATAGTTAAAGTCCGTGGATATTTCTGTAGATAAGGGCATAACCTATAATTAACACAGTAGAATTGATTAACTTTATGTAACCACGTGGTTCTTTTTGGATCCATTTCAATTTGTTTTTAACTAGGAGTGCACGCCTGCATGTGACGTCACGCAATGTAGCTGATGATCCTTGTGTATACATTTATTTATTTCTTGTAATTATATAGTCAGGAAAAAGAAAAAGTATTTGGGGGATCATCCCAGGAACATGGATGGCTTTGTTTCTGCAATAAGCAAATGCATCCCTGAGTTACAGCCATCTGATCCGGTAGGAGGTTCAGAAAATACACACACACACACACACACACACACACACAGGCTGAACCCTTTTATTGAGGAGAAGCCATTCAAATGAGGCCAGGGGTCAGGTTTCAGGGGGCTGAGTCTAGCTTCCTGATGTCTTGTCCACAAGAAACTTGGTTTCAGCTTTGGAGTTGTTCTGTATCCTCACTTGCAGGGAAAGCATGAATGAGAGTCAGACCCCATCATTCCTCCTCCAATTAAAAAAAATCCTGCAGGAGAAGGGTGGAGTTGTGGGAAGGGCGCCCCCTGCCGGGCTCTTGCAGGAACACACGGCTGCAGAGTTCTTAGGGTCCCTGTTAGCCTCAGATTGTGTCACCTAAGCAGCAAGTGGAGACCTACTCTAAGATCCCCCAGATTTCAGAGATGGGGGTATTTGCACAGAGCATATCAATAACCTTTGGAAAACATTCATTAGTAAAATCATGTTATATTGATGCATGCCTAGATTTTGGAATGCTTCAATCTAGAGACTGTTTTCACATTCTTTATGGTGTTTGAAGAGAAAATTTTTATAAACTTGATGAGGTACTCTTTATCAAATTTTCTGTTCTTGCTGGTGTAGTGGTTCATGCCTGTCACCCCAGCAGCTCAGGAGGCTGTCACAGGAGGATTTCGAGTTTCAAACCAGCCTTGGCAACTTAGTAAGGCCTGAAGCAACTCAGTGAGATCCTGTCTCTAAATAAAATATAAAGAAGAGCTGGGCATGTGGATCAGTGGTTAAGTGCCCATAGGTTCAATCCTCCATACCAAGAAAATAAAATAAAAAAATTTTAAAAGTGGTTTCTGATTGTACCTTCAGTCTAATTCTAAGACATCTTTCCTCTCTCAAGATCCCCAGAATTCCCTCGTTTTTCCCTGATAATACGAGTAATTTCAGTATTTGCATTTCTGTGTGTTACATGACACTAGAGTATATTTTGACACATTATACATACATGGAGTGTAACTTATTCTGATTAGGATCCCAGTCTTTTAGTTGTACATGATGTGGAGTTACCCTGGTCTGTAATTATATATGAACATAAAAATGTGTCCTATTCAGTTTACTCTCTTTCCTATACCATTCCCCTCCCTTCCCATAATTTCCCTTTATCTAATCCAATAGACTTTTATTTACCCCTCCCCAATCTCCGTGTGTGTGTGTGTGTGTGTGTGTGTGTGTGTGTATCACATTTTCTTTATCCATTCATCTGTTGAAGGGCAACTAGGCTGATTGCATAGTTGAGCTTTTGTGAATTGAGTTGCTAGAAACATTTTTGTGGCTAAGTCACTGTAGTGTGCTGATTTTAAGTCCTTTGGATATAAATCAAGAAGTGGCATAGCTGGGTCAAATGGTGGTTTCATTTCAAGTTTTCTAAGGCATCTCCATACTGCTTTCCAGAGTGGTTGCACCAATCTGTAGTCCCACCAACAATGGGTGAGTGAACCTTTTCCCCACCTACTCACCAATATTTAATGATATTTGTATTCCTGAGAATGGCCCTCCTGACTGGAGTGAGAGGGAATAGTTTTAACTTGCATTTCTCTAATTGCTAGAGATATTGAACTTTTTTTCATATATTTGTTAAGCATGGATGACTGTATGTTTATTGTGTGACTGGTGCTGGGGCTGCAGCTTCATCATTCTGCAGAACAACTTTTGAATTTTCTAGAATCATTTTAGAAACACTTCTATCCTCATTGAAGTTCTTGGTCCATTTACTATAATGAATTGTTCACCATTGTGTGCATAATTCCATCTTCAAATACTCCCAGAGGTTTATAAGAATCCAATCTCGGGCTAGAACTTTGTGGTTTGTTCACTGTAGTTTTTCAGTAAGAATTGATGTCACTGTGCTGAACCACAGAGTTTTGTCATGTATTTGAAAGAGTGGGTCATAGTTTTTGTTTTCTTCACAAATTGATGTGGGTTTTACAGAACTTGTCAATTTCTCTCCAAGTGTGGAGAATACACTGAATCCTTATGTCAATTTGTGGTGTACTGTTTTCTTTTACTTATTTTTTTAAAATATATATTTATAAAAATTTATTTGACTTTTGCAAAACAATTATAGAATTCACAAAGATTTAACAAAATTTAAGCCCAATTGAAGTGTATTAAAATAATCTTCCCTAGACTTGTTATGCTCGAATTTGGGACCCCCAAAAGACCACCAAAGACCAAGATCCATGTAAGCAGCAAAGAGGTGTTTATTGGGAGCTAGATCGGTCCTCCATGTGCACCCAGCAACTGGTGATGCTTAGAGGCCCCTAGCCCAGGGTTTGCAGCAGTTTTATACACTCTTTGGGGAAGGCAGGGACCCCACATAAATCATAGCATCTCTTGGCAAATCATCACACAAAGCGGGAAAATCATAAAACAACTCTAAAACATGATTAGCACATTCACTGGTGGGAACAACTTGAGTAGGAGTGATTGATTAGTACAGAGGGAAATTCATTTGAACTGGTTGGTTTAGGCCACGAGGGGTGTATGTGCTGAACTACATGGTTTCCCAACATGTTATCAACCACCATAAACTACAGGCAGGTTCATCTGGCATCCCAGGTATTTCCCTGTCTCATGCTGATTGGTGGCTGCTAGGGGTTGCTATGGGTCCCCACCTAGACTGAGTCAGATACACCTGGCACAGCAGATATCTCCTGTTATTTGCAGACAAACAACTCAGCAGGGTGGGTTTATGCCTAGGAGTGCTCTGTGGGTCTTTTCAAGGACAAAGGTCATGCCCCTTCCTTGGACAGGCTTTGCTCTGAGGTACAGGCTGGGTTTTCAGACTCAATGAAATTTTGTAACAAAGATCGGAGGATCTCTGATCACTGTGCCTTCAACAGATGAATGGATAAAGAAATTTTGATATGTATACAGAATGGAATACTATGCAGCCTAAATGAAGAATGAAATGATGGCATTTACCAGCAAATAGATGGAAATGGAGAATGTCATGCTAAGCGAAATAAGCCAGTCCCAAGAAATCAGAGGCCAAATGTCTTCTCAGATAATGCAGATCTAATTCACAATAAGGGTGAGGTTCTTGGGAAGAATAGAGGAACTTTGGATTAGACAGAGGGAAGTGAAAAAAGGGGAGGGGCTATGGGGGTAGATTGAAAGTAAAATAAATCAGATGTCATTACCCTCTGTACATATATGACTTCATGACCAGTGAAACTCTACATCATGTGCAACCAGAAGAATGAGGAGGTATAATCCACCTATGTAGAATGTGACCAAATGCATTCTGCTGTCCTGTGTAACTAATTAGAATCCATAAAAAATCTTTTCAAAAGTTCATTGTACATTTTTGTATAAAAACAGTATCTAGTAGTTGGAAAATAATTCCCAAGTATTTAAATGAAATCATGAAGATTCATAGAAGGTCATTGAGCAAGCAGAAAGCAGTTAAGATTATAATGGGAGTCTTGAATCAATCATCACTCAGAGCAAATTTAATGTAGAAAACAATAACAGAAAGAAAAGAATTCAGAATCCAGGTAGGAAAGTTCCTGAATGTGAACTTGGACTCTGGGAGTTCAGCTGTCCATCAAAGCACTGTGTCTCTCTGCCCAGCCACAGGGTGCATTTGTGAATGGGCTGCAAACTCTTCCTATTTTCTGTGTTTCCTGCCCCAGGATTTCTGCTGAATGCTGTGACTAAACATTTAACCACTTGTCCTCAAATTCCACTTCAGATCTATTTCTGAAGAAAACGTTTCTCCTCCCACATGAAGAATGATATAAACATTTCAATGGCTTAAATATGTTTGATTACCCCCACCCTCAAATATCACTGCCTTGCTAACCTGTGTCCAATGAACAAGTCACTTTCTGGGTTTTTTTAAACTTCTTGACTCTTATTCAAGCACATGTACCTCTTCCTTGCTCCTCTTCATCCTCACATTGTAGGAAACTCCGTGGAGACTTGGGACAGTCTCCCTTCATCGGTGGGCTGAGGCCAATGAGTTGCTTTTATTCATGAGGGTGTCTCTGGGACCTGGACCAAGGAGGCCTCATCCGTGACACAAAATAGCACTGGGCCCAGGTTGAGGAGTGAGGTCAGCAAGATATTGAAATGTCTTCAAGACAGGTCAAGGGGTGATATGGTGCACAGAGAAACAAACATACTCACTGAGATTGTCCCACTATTACTCTGTCCCTAATTTTTATTTTTAAATTTTTTTAGGTGTAGTTGGACACAATACCTTTATTTAATTTGTATTTATTTTTATGTGGTGCTGAAGGACAGCAGGTTGCAAGTTCTGAGCAGCCTTCAAAGGGAATCTGCTGCCCTTACGGGGGCCTTTATTTTTATATCATTTTTGTAGATATCTTTCCAGGTAGATAATAAATAGTCTCAAAGCCCAAAACTTATTTGATGTCCATACTTTTCAAGAGTCACAATCTTTTCTGACATATTGATTACCTAAGATATACTGAGGACATGGTTTAGAATATTTTCCTGTAACCTTTGCCAATCAGGATTAAATATTTACATTTTCACCTTAATCACTAGGTACACACTGTAAGCTTTCTTACTTTTAATCTAAAGTCCCAGTAAAACACACTTCAAATAGTGAAACACACTTAAAATAGTGAAAGCCTATTATTCCGAAGTGACTCTAAAATATATCTATATTAATTTTACATTATTCTCTTTTTAATTTCCAAAGTAATTTCCTTTTTTATATATGACCTATTTAACTGTTTTCTTAAAGTTTCCTTGATCCTTGGTCAAAGCCCACCAAATCTCATGTCTTTTTAATCTTTTAACTAACGGGCAGGTTCTGCACCTCAACCCATTTGCCATTAATATTAACTATGTGTTTTCTACTTTCGTCATGAATTCCTTTGTGAGGCAGAGGAGGGGGTGTTAATTAGGGGAATGTATTTTATGAGCCTCTTGTCCTCGAGGGGAATACTATAATCTTCCTTTAATTAAGCAAGCTACATAGGGTGGTCCTTGTTGGCACAGCGATTGTTTTTCTGTAACTAGTCTATTGCACAGGTCGTGGCTTTGGAAGGGAGAGGGACATTAGTGGACATTGTTAACCCTGGGATAAACATTTCTTGTGGATTAGGCTTTTCTCGGGAACTTTGGTAATCTTTCCCCTGTGAGTTTCTTAAGGAATAACACTATTGTTTGTATCCTGAGAGATATTGAAACACACCTTGGGGCCTGTCTCAATTGTGTCCTTGGTCTCATTCTGGGAATTTTCCTGCATTCTCAGGGAACACGTACTTTTATTATTGATTGAGGGATGCCCTGTTCTCCCTATCATGAGGATCATAAACAAAACACTTAACATTCCCCATGGGGGCTGGGGATGTGGCTCAAGCGGTAGCAAGCTCGCCTGGCATGTGTGCGGCCCGGGTTCGATCCTCAGCACCACATACAAACAAAGATGTTGTGTCCGCCGATAACTAAAAAAATAAATATTAAAAATTCTCTCTCTCTCTCCCTCTCCTCTCTCACTCTCTTTAAAAAAAAATTAAAAAAAAAAAAACATTCCCCATGGTTTTGGTTTCCAGATGGTGTGGCCCTGCCACAGCATCCCCCACACTGTGACCCTGTCAGACAGCGGATGACAGGAACCCCTTCACCAACTCCTGATTGTGAAAAACCCCAGGAAAAAAAGAGAAATTTAATTAAAAAAAAAAAAAAAGAACTGGGAAGTCACTTCAGCAGAACCCAACATGCCTGCTCTGTACTGAACAGGTGATTGAGAGCTGCCTAGGCAGGGAAGCCCTTCTCCTCGGGTCTTGAAGAGTGGCAGCTGCACTAACTGCACTTAAGCATTATGAGCTCAGTAGGCCCAGGGATGCTCCTGAGCTGGTCAAAAGTTGGGAACCAGAAGAGCTGAAGGGGGAAGGACAGGATGGAGCAGCCAAGGACACATTAATCAAAAACCTTGTAGCTCCCTGTAGGGAGGGGCAATTGCTGGGACAAGCTATCTTAACAGCAGATTGGCTCAAGGGCAGGTTCTGGAGAAGGGTGGAGGAAGGGTTCTGAAAGAATTGACATTTCAATCCCTCAGGGAATAGTCTCCAACTGGCCAGACTCATCAAAATTGGCCTCACCCCTTTTCCCTGTCTAGACTGACTGGTTTAATTCTGGCTTCACCCCCGGCCCTGCATGCACAAAGGAGCAAGTGTCCAGCACCCTAGAGATTCCAAATGCCGAGCCTGGTGGAGCTGAATTCCCAACAATTCTATGAGGGGGTGGGGCTGTCCCAAGACCCTTGGAAGGGAAAAAAAGGGGGGGGTTCCCTAAGCTCTCCTGGGAGTCATCCTGCTTGTGCCCCATCCAGAATAAGCAGCCCCAGAAGCCCCAGCTTCACCAGGAGGTGGGGACCCGGGAGAACCTGTTTCCGGGCGCCACTCCCCAGGCCCAGAGTTGGGAGGTTAATCGGATGAAGTGAGCCACCGGGGTCCAGGAGCGCGCCCAGCAGCCCTGTGGGCGGAGACACCAGCCCAGGCAGGATGGTGCCCAGATCTGGGGTCAAGGTCCTTCCTCCATGCCAGCGCACAGCCATGGGATCCACGCAGAGGTGCGTTCAAAGGCCCAGAGGACGTGCCTAGGCCACCGCCAGGTACTCGGGACCCTGGAACTGAGCCACTCAGGCCTGGGGAGGGGAAGAGCGTGAGACCCTGGGAAGGAAGCCGAGGTGCTGGGAAATGGCGAGTCACCAAAACCCAGCCCCAGGCGCATTCTCTGCGTGGCCCAGAGAGCAGCACTGGGGTGGGGCGCAGAAGGAGGTGGGGGGCGGAGCAGGAGGGGGGCGCGGCCGAGCAGGAGGCGAGGCCTGGGTTGAGCCACGGAAACTGCGCTTGCGACTAAGGCAGGGCTGCTCCAGGGGCTGCTCCCGGGTCGTAGGGGGTGACACATCTCCCCACGCTGAGAACCTCGGGCCTCGGTACCCCTCCAAGACCCGCTCCCTGCCCCCTCATGGCCTGTGTCCCCCACACCAGGTCGGCACAGATGCGCTGCAGTGTCCCCCCACTAAGACCCCCTCTGCCCCCTCCCATTCGGAGCCAGGACCCCTCCCCAGGGCCATGTCCCACAATCTCTATAAGGCATGTCCCCTGCCAAACCCTGACACGGCTGTGACACCCCCCACATACACATTTTTTAAGACACGCAGCCTGATGCCCATGTCTCCCCAATAAATTCGTAGTCTTCCGTGTCCCGTCCTGGTCCCCACCCCCAGCCATGGTCTTTCACACACTCTAAGACAAAATCCTGTCCCTCCCCCAACACAGTCTTGACCCCATCTGAGACTCCTGTCTGGTCCCCTCCCCAGATGGCCATCTCGCCCTGTCACTCCCTGAAAAACACCTGGTCCCAACTTGGGGCTCGGCTTGAGTCCCCCCCCCGCACCCCCTCCCTGATGCTGCTGGGGAGTCCCCAGGAACAGTCTAAGCCACTGCTGTCCCGCTCCCGGGCCTCTCTCCCCTCCCCCCAGCACTGACAGTCCCTCCAACACTAGGGCCGCCACTGGACCCCTGCGCCGCCCCTTCCCCTCCCAAGTCACTCCCCACTTCGCTCCTGGGACCAAGTGTCCACCCTGAAGCTGCTCCGAGGTGCCCAAAACTAAGGCCCGCCCCTGTCCGGCCCCCAGCATGTCCAGCCCCCCATCCTAGGGCAAGCCCCTTGCGCCACCCTACATTAAGACCTAGTCTCTCCCTGGACAGGCCCTGGTGGGCTCCTGGGCAAGCTCCCTCCCAGCCTCATCTATGCATTGTCAGCTCACACTGAGGCACGCCCCCTTGCTCCACCCCCAGCACATCCCCCTCTAGGACACGCCCCTTGCTCCGCCCCTTGCAGTCCATTGGGCACTTTAGACCACGTCCTTGCATCACCCTCCACCCTGTGTCTCCCTAGGAAGGCCCCATCCAGCTCCTGGGCTGGTCCCTCTTGCAGCCCCAGCTCAGGGGTGCCCAACACTCAGGCCCGTCCCTGGCCCACCCCCAGCACGCCACACCCCCCCACTCTAGGACACGCTCCGCCCTACTCCTGGCCCCCAAGTCCCCCATCCCGCCCCAGCGAAGCTGTGCAGGGCCTTACGACCCTCCCCCGGTGCAGACCCTTGACTTTCCCCCATCCCCGACCCCCTCCCCCACAGCTGGGTACCCCTCCCAGCGCTAGGACAGGCCAGTCCCGCTCTGAGTCCTCCAGTCCGCCGCATCCAGGATCCTCCAGCAGTGGGACCTGCCTCCAGTCCCCCACCCCCAGGGCGCACAAGATCTATGGCAGCCCCCGCCCCTTTCCTCCGGCTACCCTCCCCCACACACACACACACTGTGACGTCACAGTGACTCCGCCCACCTGCTCTCCCCAGTTGCCCCACCCCCAGCGCGTCCGGGACAGCTGAGTCCCTCTCGGTCCTGGGGCGGGTGGAGCCCAGGACCCTTCAGTGACACTCCTAGTAGCCGCTGGGACGGTGGGGCGCCTGGCCCCTGTTAGGGCGCTTAGGGACTCTCTTTTCTGCTGGCTGCACTGCGTCTCTGGGTTGCTTTGAATCCCCATCTGTGGTTTAAAATCCTAGTGTCCCTGAGGGTCTGGTCCTCCGAGTGCCCTGTCTGCCACTTTGCACAGCCTTGGAGTTCTGCGCACTGTGGGCCAAAGCGCCTGCCAACCATCAGCGCCTCCTGACCGCCCACCCCCCAGGACCCCAAATGGCAGGCCCCAGGCTCTGGACCCCACATTCGCCTGCGGTTTACTGAGAGTTGAGCTCAAATGACCTTAACCCAGAGGACCCATTTAGTGACAAAACAAACTCAGAGAGACCATGACTTGCACAACAAGAAAGGGTGTTTCCAGCATCACTCAGGGGGTGTTGATAGCGACAAAAGGGCACCACAAATGCACTCAGAAATCTCCCAGGATACAGTTGCCTGATGTCCAAAAATAAACGGGGAGAAAAAACAGAAAGTGAAAAACTTGTAAGTCAGGCATTTGTCACAGCACATTGTTACAACTGTTTGGTTATGATTTGCCGCTGTTAATCCTTTGCTGTGCCTAGATTATAAATTATACGTTATGACGTCCATCTATATATACTGGAAAGTATAGTCTGTATAGGGTTAGGTACTAGCTGAATTTTCAACATCCTCTGAGATTTTTGGAATGTGTCCCCAGAGGATAAAGAGGGGACCTCTGCTGTTTTCATGGGGTTAAATTGGAGGGAACTTTCTTATTAGGAGGGCTCAGTTTCTGATTGCTTGCTGAGAATCTCCACCTTAGGTGCAGGGGGGAAATGGACCTCTCTCAGCGTTGGTCCTGATTGGCCATTAGCAGTAGGGACTCCACCCTGGTTTTCTTTGGGCTGTTGGATTCCGTGCAAAACCAGAGGCTTCCCACAACTGGATAATTCTCTTGGGGCTCAGTTGGCTTCATAGCAGTTCGGTTCAAGCCCTCACCAGACCCCTGACACCTACAAATGCATGGTGTATACTTTGCATGCAAAATCCTGTACATTTATTTCCTCTGCAGGGACTCCACACTGCTTCTCCTCCTTGAATGTTGGCTTCTGCAGACCTGTGAGCAGAAATCACCGACCACCTCCAAGCCAAACATCCTGCTGATCTTGGCAGATGATCTGGGCATCTGGGATGTTGGTTGCTATGGGAACCTTACACTGAGGCAGAGTGTGGTTTGGGTGGTGGGGTGGTGCTTTGTGTGCAGTTTCGTGGAATAATTCACTTAAAATCGACCAGTGCAAATGAAATTTCTTAGTGCTGCAGAACTCAGCACCAAAAATGATTATTTTCCAACAGT